>NC_133430.1:12139562-12316100 GCF_011762505.2 Arvicanthis niloticus | reverse complement strand
GTGCTCCAACCTGCATTTAAATCTCTGAACCAAGGATCTCATGGTCACGAGAATTTTTTTCAGTTTAGGAAATGGGGGTCCTGGAGCTTCAGGAACTCACGTGCTCCAAGTCAGTTGAGACAGAATGGTGAGATTGTCATGCTTGAGCTGCTTGGAGCCTGACCCAGCATCCATACAGAAGCACTCCCTACTCTTCCCCAGAGGGGATTATCTCAGAGGGACCTCCCTTGGTCCGAGCAAGAGGAGTTGTTTCTGTACTGTAGCAAGGGTTATCAACCCAGAATTTATACATTTGTTGCCTCTCTGCTCAGTGGTTCATGATACATCTGAGGATCACAGCACACTAGGGTTCCATGATATATCAGGGGTCCTACACAACGTCAGGGTCACACAGCATCATAGGTCCAATGATACACCAGGAAACCACAATGCATCAAGGGCCCGTGATCGATGAGGGTCCATGCTGTATTAGCAATCCACACCACTAGTGTTCCAAGCTGCATCAGAGGACAACAGGTCCATGGACATCAGAGTTTCATGCACCACGAGCTGTGTATGCTTCCACAGGGGTCACAGTCACCACGGGCGTTGTAGACTTCCTCAAGCTGGGTTTGAGTTTTGGTCTGTCTTATACTGAGTGTGTGGTTCCGTGACAACCGGTCGCCTGTCCTTTCCCCTTCCCGTGGATGTTAGAAATAGGACAGAGAAGGCAGGTAGGCAGGCAGGCGTGCCACCAGCTTCAGAGGTGAAGGAAGGTTCTGATCCAGGAACTTCCCAGCTTCTCCTCTATGGAACCCCGAATAATTTTATAAGATCTTTCCTCAGTTTCCTCTCTGTGAGATGAACAGTCCCCAACCTACACCAGAACACAGTGAACACCACATGCCTCTGCCATCTGTGTGATTTGTGTGGACATATTTAAGTATCTCTCTGGACAGAGGCTCTTCATGGTTACATGGCACTTTGCGTGTTCCATGCCCTTATCTGATATGGTTCTGTAGATTTTTCTGCTTGCATTTCTTATCCTTTTATAATGGTTTTTTTTTTTTTTTTTTTGTGTATGTGAGTCTGGCTCACATTGGATGGACATACATGTAGGTATTTTCAGAGGCCAAAGGAAGACATCAGTACCCTGCGTTATCTCTTTTCTGCTTATTCCCTTGAGGCAAGGCCTCTTTTGAACCTCTGGAACTAGACTGATGGCTCACAGATCACAGTGAGCCTCTTGTCTCTGTCCCCCAGAGCACTGAGCTTACAGGCATGCCACACCCAGTTTTCTATGTGGGTGCTTGAGACCCAAACCTTAGTGCTCACGTTTTTTTTCACAGCAAGCGTTCTAACCTGAAGCCAATGTATCGCTTTCAGTTTCTTTTGTGATAGGCAAACTGATTTTATATAATGTGGGTACAGTGTGTAAGATGTGTTCATTCGATTAGTGATAAAATCAGGTTATTAACATATCTTCCCCATCTTTGTGGTTGATACTTCCAAGGCCAATGTTATGAAGTTGAAAGTAGGGGAGAAGCTGCCAGGATGCTAGGAGGAGGGAGGAGATGCTTGGGAGAGGGGATTGCAGAGGTTGGCCAACCTCCTGGCAGTTCAGGACAGGAGAAGGAAGCTGCAGAGTCCCACTGCACTACAAGTACCACGGTCCAGTCCACCCCTAATGTGTCGTCTTTCCGAGCAGCTGACTGTCAACACCCTTCTTTCCCCCCTCAAACCTGACCACTAACGGTGAGCATGCCAGTCCCTAAGTACCATTTGGAAACGACACTATGAGTTAATTCTATATCATGAATTCCTATCCAGACTGGCTTGAACTGACAATCTGTCATGATTCACTCTCTTATCATTCTATCCCTGGCCTCAGAGCCCATCTCTTAATTGGGTTGTTTGCTTTCTGATTGGAACGTGCAAGCTGCCTGACTGCTTGATTGGCGATAGGAATCCTCATTTCACCTGTGCTGGGGGAAGGCAGCACTGTTACCAACCTTGTGCTCTACATTAGAAACTTGGGATTCACCTACAGCAAACTCTCAACAAACAAGAGGGTAAACTTCCGGTTGCTAAGGCTCTGCCCATTTTTTCCCCCCCGAAAGTTGAAGGAGAAGGTTGGAGGAGGCTTGCTTAATCCCCGCTGGAACTGCCAGTCTCCTGCAGCCAGGGTTTGCCAACCCTGATGGTCTCACCTCCTTTCTACTTACAGTGCTGTTCCACACGCCACTAAAAGCAAGCATTGCTCTCCCAGCAAAATGACTGTATTCTGCAGAAAAGCATTGCACCAGTAATTAACCTTCCAAAGTTACCTCTCAGATGACTTGTTGGATTTGGTTGCTTGGTAGGGTGGCCACCCACTCTTCCTCTGTTCATAGCTGCAGAGCCTGTGTGTGGTGTTCTGTGTTTTCATTTGCCTGTATATTTTGACTTTTTATGAATTTGATTCCATTGGACGGCGCTAATTGGGAGCAAGTGAGATGTGAGATGATTTCAGCTGAGTTTTTGTCAACAGCCTGCACAGTACAAAGATGAGGAGCAGACCCTACTGGCCCAACTCTGTGAGCATACTCTATGTTCCAAGCCATCACCTCTTTTAATTTTTAAGCAAGTTGAGTTCAACTGTGCACTCCTCCCCATGGTCGGATTTGCAAATAGACTTTGGAAAACGTCTCATGTTGGGTTGGTTATCTATTATTATATATGTTGCCTGTCAATTGTCTATGTGACCTGCCTATGTATTATCTATCATCTATCTGTTAGTTATCTATGTGTATATGTATCTTATGTATGTATAGATCATGGATCATTTCTACATATCTATTCTAATTACTATCTACTTACCTATCAACCTAACTACTACATATGTACCTACCCACCCACCTACTACTGTCTCCTTATCATCTATCTGTCTACTATCTATTTTCTTCTATCTATCTGGCTACCTATTTATAATCTCTCCCTATTGTCTATCTTTTCTGTATGTATTTATATATAATATAGATATATATATATATATATACATGTATGTATTGATTGTTCTATTTATCTATGTATTTATGTATATATGTATGTATTGTATGTATGTATGTATGTATGTATGTATCTATCTATCTATCTATCTATCTATCTATCTATTATCTATCTGGTATATCCACATCATACAGACATGGCCATCAGTTAATAAAGTCCACGTAGTTTATATCAGCATTTTTTCACACTGAATTGCCACAGAAGCCTATGCATCATGTAATAACAAGGGACTATGATGTGGGACTCTGGTGTCTTATTTTGCCTACAAAGTACATGGTTTTGTTTACATGGTATGAAGATGTATAGTATGATTTTGGTACACTTATTAATGCTTACTCTGGGTCTCTGCAGTCCTGACCACTCAACCATCATGCTGTGAAAGTCTCCCCCTGAGTTGAGTCCTTCTCCAACAGGATCATTTCTGTTTTCACCTGCATGCCTCCCTGCTAAGAAACAAAACAACCTTCTTTGTGAACTCTGGTTATTTCTGCTGGCCACCATACTCCTCTCTTGCAAAGCGGAAGAGCTTCTCAGTTTCTGCTTCTCTTTGTTGTGGATCTACTGGAAAGAAGGAAGATAGCTAACACTATCCACAGCTCTTTCGCTCCTCTCCTCTCCTCTCCTCTCCTCTCCTCTCCTCTCCTCTCCTCTCCTCTCCCTCCTCTTCTTTCTCCTCTCCATCTCCTCTCCTCTCCTTCTCCCTCCCTCCCTCCACATCCCTCCTCCTCTCTCCCCTCCCTCCCTCCCTTCCTTCTTTCCTTCTTCCTTCCTTCCTTCCTTCCTTCCATCTTTTCTCCCTTCTTTCCTTCTTCCTTCCTTCTTTTCTTCTTTCCTTTGTGGGGAGTAGGTGTATGCCGGCATGTGCATACGTGTTCACATTATGAGGATGCATGTGTACATACATCCATGTGTGTTGTTCACATGTGGGAGACCGAGGACAACTTCGGGCTCATTCCTCAGGCTTCCTCAATTATTGTCTTTTTGAGACAGGGTCTCTCACTTGTCTGGTGAAATCACCAGTAGACTATTACACTAGCTGGTCAGGGAGCCCCAGAGATCTGTATCACATCTCCAGTTTGGATTACAAGTGTGTGTTGCCACACCTGGCTTCTTTCCTTTTTTTTTTTCCTCCTTCCTTCTTTTATTTTTTGTGGTAACACAATACTCGGTGGTCACGTTTTAGATCCTCCTGAAACACGTTACAAATTGAGCGTAGCCAACTTGCTCCACCTTCCTTCTTTGATCAGGAAGTGAACACAGTGAAGCCTCCCTGCCACACTCCCAGGGAATGCTTGTTTTTCTGCCCAGCACAGGGCTGGTTAAGAGCAGGGCTTTAGCCGATGGCAGTTTGTAGAGCTCTTGGGGCTGTGAGCACAGATGCTCTGAACGTCATGGCAGCTGGATGGAAGTTCCAATACTCGAGTTTAGAGTTGGTACTAACCGATCAAAATCCCAAAGAGGATCTGTCTAAGATCTCCGGATTCCTGGGCCACACCAGTTCTGTGGGACTGTCATGGGATCTGGGTTCAGGAGCTAAACAAAGCACAGGGCACCATGCCTGGCAGGAGGATGACACTCAGGGAACATCCCAGTACAATGTCCTTTTCTTGTTATCAACATGGCTGGACAAAAATTAACATTGTTACCCATGAAAGGGGAAATAAAACAGAGAGCCTTGGTCAAGTGCCCAGGGACAGAACACCTTCACTCCCCGAAAGTGAGTGGCCAGGATGGTGATTTTGTAGGAAAATTTATACAAAAAACTAACAAGATTTGATATACTTGGAAGAAGGAAGGGTGCTTTTTTCCCCCCACTGGAGACTCCATTTCTTGAGTGAATCACAGTCCCATACTGTGAAAGGTGACTCTGTCACCTCTGGGTGCCAAGCGGCTTGGAATTGGCTTTGTCACCCTCTGCGACAAAGACTGCTGTTTTGCTGAATTAAAAATATAAGACATAAGCTGGCAAACCCGAAGTGAGTGGAGCAGACTGTTTAATGTGCCTCACCCTTATCTGTACAACACATATGTAAGATAATGCCGTTGACATTTTGTCAAGGAAATGAGATGCAGACCCTTAGCATCCCTTCAGATGGAAGTCATGGGGAGGAGGAGCGGCAGCCAGGATGCAGAACCAAGGCACGGGCTGATAAGACAGAACAGCTGATGTCCCCACCTGGTCCAACATCAAGGAAGTGAAGGCCCCAGTGGCCGCCACCGACTGACTCTTCGGAAGGGACAGAATGCCCACAGAGTCTCTTGAGCTACCACGCAAGTCATTAGATTTAGCGGGACACAGGACTTGAAATATGCTTGTGTGTGCTTTCTGTGGATGGTCAGACTGAGGAAAGGAACCAACTCAAGATTAGCGACTGAGGGGAGAGACAGGACAGAGCACTCAGTCTGGTGTCCTCATGAGGGGAAGGGCCCCCTTTAAAATGTCAGGCTGTATTTACCATAAGCACCCCCTTTCTTCTGTGACTTACAGTAATGTCTGCTCTTTTAGTTTTCAGGGAATCCAAATGGGCTAAATTTAAGTATATTCAGGGGAATACCCCACACTGAACCCACCGAGGCAGCCAACTGAAGGGACAGAGGGAGGAAGCCAAAGAGCAACCCGGTCGGTCCTCAATCTTGGGCCATAGTGAATCCATTAAGTAAAAGAATGTCCATCTACAGATACACATGGAGGAATTGGAAAATCGTGAATACCAAGAGACTATTTCAGAAGAAGCCACCCAGCCAGGGATGTAGCTCAGTCTTCAGCCCCCTCTCTCTTTCTCTCTCTCTCTCTCTCTCTCTCTTTCCTCTCTCTCTCTCTCTCTCTCTCTCTCTCTCTCTCTCTCTCTCTCTCACACACACACACACACACACACACACATAAACACACACACAGACACACACAAACACACACAAACACACACACAGGCAAAATAAGCCATGCTTTGGCTCTGTGTGTATATGGATGCTCACTCAGGAAGAGGGCTGCTTGTACTAACAACACAGCTACAGAAAACACTTCTTCCCGTGAGGCTGAATTTGAGTAAGCTTAGAGGCAAAGTAACGGTTCAGTCCGAGTCAATAATGCTGGGAGATACTGGGAAGGGATTAAATAGTCCACAGTTCTTGTATTTATTACAGAAGGAATGGAACACATTAACTAGGCTTTGCTTAGTTGAGCATATATATTTTAAAGGAAAACCACATGAAGAAAAGAAAGGAGACACCCCCATTTTGTTAACAAAAGTCAGCTAACAAGCTGGTGTTTTTATGGCAAGGACTGGAAACTCCAGTGGATCCTTGTCTGAGTGCTAGCCTCCAGTTTTGAGAGTATTTGGGAGGCTGGATCTTTGGGGCATAGTTGGCAGCAATGGGTCACTGGGGGTGGAACCTGGACTGTTATATCTGCCCTGGCTCCTGCCTGAGCTCCAGGCTTTATGCTCTGTCACGGTGTGGGCAGCTCCTGCCACAGGCCCATACGGCCATGGTCCCTCACTAGGCATTGCCTGCCATGATGGACTGAAAGCACAAGAGCAAGTAAATCCTTCTTCCTTGATGTTGCTTCTGGCAGGTATGTTGTTATAGCAACAAGCACAGAGAATAACCCAAGGCCAACACGGCAAGCGGAAAACAGTTATCCAAGTCAATCTGAATCTATCTTTAGGCAGTAAATGCTAATAAGTGAAGCCATTCACTGAAAAAAAGTTCTTTATATTGAAATAAAAACAAATAACTTTCAGAGGCATTTCTGTTTCAGTGAGGTATGCACCGAGATGGTGGCACAGAAACATGGGGAGCACTGGGATGATTTTGGAAATTACAGTGAAAGTGACAGCTTAAATACAGTTTCGAAAGGACCCACAAATGATCCTAGAAGTTAGTAAAAGCAGCTAACTCAGTTGTATAGTGTGAAAAATAGAAAGATTAATTAGACTACTATACACTAGCACTCAGCTTCCAGGAGCCAAAAGTTTATATGGCAACATTGCTTACAGTCATCAGAAATAAATTAAAACATTATGTGAGAGTCTGAAGCAGGAGGGTTATCACAAGGTCCAGGCTAGCCTGGGCTATAGAGTGAGACCCTATCTCAAAACCGTAACCTCTTCAAAAATAATCCAAGAAAATAAAGCTGGTGTAAGACTAGGAAAGTGTACGTGCAGAATTCTATTTAAAAAGTTTGCACCACTGATGAATGAAATAAAGTTATACCTAACGACAGGGAGAGACAGACAGACGGACACCATTCACAGTTCAACAGAGCAAAGCCATCAGTAACTCACACAGTGAGACGTAACTTTAACATGATTCTGACCCACGTCCTAATGAGGTCTTTTGATGGATACAGAAAAGATCATCTTTAAAAAATGAAAATACAGTGGGAGAAAAATATCTAAAAAATTTAAAAAACATTTTGTGTATTTATTATGTGTGTGTGTGCATGCACGTGTGTACTCATGTGTGTGGGTACATGTACCATGACACATAGGTGGAGGTCAGAGGACAATTTGTAGGAGTCAGTTTTCTCCTTCTACTCTGTGGAATCTGAGGATGGAACTCAGGGTTTTGGCTTTTGTGTCAAGTTCCCTCATCTCTGAGTCATCTCACTGACCCTAAAACATGCACACATATATACATACATACACACATACACACATACATACACACACATTCATACACACATGCATGCATGCATACTCAAATACATACATACATATACATATACACATATGTATATATGTGTATATACATATATGTGAACACACACATGAATATGTATGTCTATTGTTGCCTTATATTTAGGCAGTCACATGGTTAAGACTTTATGGGTATACATATATTAACAAGAATTAATGAAAAAGAGGCCACAAATTTGAACTAGAGAAAGGTAGAGTGTGTAAGAGGGTTTAAAAGGAAGAGAAAGAAGTGGGAAATCATGTAATTATACTTTTAAAAAAGTAAATACAAAAAACATTTTAAAAAGAATTAGGTGAGAAGACTCCTTCTACATAATTTCAAGATGATAATTTATGGGTTATAACTCATCAAAATTACATGTTATTGGCAGATAAGTAGATGCATGAGTTAACAGAACAGAGAAGAGAACCAAGTCACAGAAAATCCACACACAAACAGAAGTACTGGTTTGGGGGAAATGCTACACAGTTCAGTTCAGGAGAGCAGCTTTGAATGAACTTGTCCTGGAACAACAGGACTTACAAGAAAAATCCTAAGTGGCCTGAGTCTGATGCCATATGCAACCCCCAAATACCCAAGAGGTGAGAGAGGCTTACAAGCGAAATCATGATTTGTAGAAAAATACAGAATGTCTTCACCATGTAACTTATACAAAAATCACACAATCTGTAAAAGGAAAAATCGGTATGTTGGACTTCACCAGAATAAGAAGCTTTAAAACTACTTCTGCTACTACTATTATTGTATTGTTGTTATTATTATTATTATTATTATTATTATTATTATTATTATTATTTATTAGTGAAACCAGCTGGGTCCAGTTGATCTTGCTCTTGCCCATATTGGCATGGGCATGGGTCATCCACAGGGATAAAGGAACCCAACAGTAGGCACACTCCTAAAGAAAGCTCATTCTCTCTCACCTCACAGCTATCAACTGCCGATGGCTCCATTTGACATGCAAAATGCACTTGTGGAAATTGGTGGTAAGAAGCTAGTGCAGAAAACACTGCATACCGAAGGCATAAGACTTGGAGAAAGCAAGCTGGTGGTGACCTGGAAGCCTTATCTCTACTGGCTGCTTTCACAGTGCTAGAAGAGTCTCTGCACACTACTGGAGAGGAAAAATAACCAACACTCTTAGTCAGCATAAGCTCCATGTGCCACAGTAATGGCTGGTCTGAAAGGTTAGCCTACCTGTGCAATAGTGGCATAGCTGTTACATAAGTAACCAACTACTGTCTGCTTGAATTTAAAGCTCCAGAAGATGGAATGTATACCGGATGTTGTTAATGGGGATAGAATCTGGTGGCTGCTTAAGTCATAGGGACGAACCTGACGATGCTATTCTGGCTAAGTGAGAATACTAATAAACTATCTCCTAATTTCTTACTCTAGACCCATAGATTAATTCATCTCTTAATCTTCATGGGAGACGTTTTTTTTTTTTAAGTTTATGACAATTAGTACAGAGACCCCCAACTTGTCAATATACAAAGGATAAGAGACGATGCAGTGATGGCGTGCTAAGCTCTAAATGGGGAGACTGAAGCACATCCCTCTGGCAAGTCTCAGGGATCACCATGGACAAGGGTGAGGAAAGCCCAAGACAGCGGGCATCTGAAGTGGAACAGTATTGTGAGACGTGACGGAAGAGTTACATACATGAATCACCTACCGTGACTGTGACAATATACTTAATACCTACCCAAGATCAAAGCAGCCCAGTCCCAGGATGGGTGGGCTGATGGGGATCATGTCATCCCACTCCTAGCAATGATAAAGAATGAGTGCCAACTTTCTTTAGGGGTGTGATCCTAGAGGGGTTACCATACAGATAGTACTGAGGGGGATTCAGTGGGTTTCAAATATATAAATATAGCATTACACATGTGTGCGCGCACACAAACACACACGCACACACACCCATATTCTAGTGAGAGAAAATCTTTGCATTGATCAAGGACTGTTATCTGGAAAGCACACAGAATCTCATTTTAAACAAAGAAAAACAAACAATCCAATTGGAAAAAATGAATGATGAGGGACATTTCACTAAGAGTCCTCTCATAGACTGAAGCCCATGAGAGATGGCCAGCATCCTCTTCCCACTGAGGTGTGCAAATTAAACCGTCATGATAGCAGCCCACACCTACAGTTCCTGGCATCCTCAGTGCTGGTGAGTACGGAGAGAAGGTTCACGCAGACTTTCTTGGGAGGAAAGCTAGAACGGACTAGAAAACCATGTGCCAGTTTCTAAAATGCCCCCACTTAAGTAGCATATGATCTAGGAACTTTCTGTGAACCACAGAAAATAAAGGTGTATGTTCACATAAAAGTCTATGCGGAAAGATTTATATTGGTTTTATTTTCAATAGCCTCAAATCAGAAGCCACACTGGTGTCCTTCAGAAAGAATTGTTGTTATGATGTCATACCTCGAGGCCATGGAATATCAATAAGCAACAGAAAGAAGCTATCTACTGATCCATCATCATGAGTGGACATCAAAAGTGTCACAATGAATGAAAAGCCGGTTGGGAGATTAAGGACAGTATGACCCCATTAATGCAACACCCTTGCAATCTCAAGATGCAGAAAGAAACACACTACTAAGGTTCACAAGGGATTAAGAAGTGGTGACTAAAGGAGGGGAGGTAGACATGGCTAAATAGAAGGGTAGCAAGGGAAAGCCTTGTCTGCTCTCTATGGAAAGCCTCAGGAGGCAGCGGAGTGGATGCGGTACTGGCTTTACAAGCACAAAAAACCAGAGTTAAGATCCCCCAAATCCACAAAAAAGGCAGCAAGGCTTGGAGGCCAGGTGTAATCCCAGTACTAGGGAGGTGTAGCTAAGGTATCACCTGGGTAACTAACTATCTAGACTAGCTGGGGTTGGTAATCTCTGGGGTCACTGGTAAATCCTGTCTCAATAACTAAAGTAGAGATTGATCAAGAAAGGTATCTTCTAGAAGCTACTGGGAGCTTCGATACACAGGTGCTCATACATGACATGAATCCTCACACAAATTTATTTACATATGTGTTTGTGTGCGCGCACGCACGCATGTACACACACACACACACACACACACACACACACACACACACCACTTGTGTATGTGCTAAAAGAAAGCCTTGTGTTGTTGAAGGTTTTCCAAGGTTTGACTGCAACAATGTGCATTTTCTGCCTGTGATGTTAATACCTCTCTCGGGTATAAGAAATTAACCCCGAGCAGATTTTGATAAAGAGTACTTATCTCTTTCAGCCACATGTAAATTTGTGATAGTTTTGAATTAAGAGTTTATTAAATGAATTAGTAGACAGCTCCCATCTATGTGGTGTGTATAAGGAGCACACATGCAGGAAAAAAAAAAAAAAAAACAACTCAGAAATACTAGGAAAGAGATTTTTCTAGAAGACAAAAATACAAACTGCAAAGAAATGCTGGGATATGAGCATCCATGATCCCAGCACCTGGGAAGCTGAGGCAGGAGGATTCTAAGTTTGATATTATCCTAAGAATGGTAGTGAGACAATTTCTCACAACAAACTGTGGGCTGGAGAGATGGATCAGCAGTTAGGAGTGCTTCCTGCTCTCCCAGAGGCCCAGAATTTGGTTCCCAGCACCTGCTTCTGGCGGCTGATGGTCACCAGGGGATCTGCTGCCCTCTTCTAGTCTCAGAGGTTATCCACAGAGTCTGCGAGGGAGGCCCCAGACTCCACCCCCAGCACCACCAAACTCACAGGCAAATAAGGAGCACCTTGTCCAGTGACTAGTGTGAGAAAGAAGAGTAGACAGAGAAGTTGAAGGACAAACATCCTCACCCAGAGTGCACACAGCACAGTGTTTAAATCTCTAGAACAATGGGGTCACCTCACACTGAACGGGGCTGGGTGGGGGTCACTATGGCCCCTCTCTATTCCTGCTTTCCTTGCATGCTTCAGAACCTCCTGGTGCTTGTCCATTTTAAAGTCTTTTATCAAGTGGTGCGTGTAAATCTAAAGATTGGAGCGCATTGGCAGATTGATAAGGAATGGAAAACAAGCTTTGGCGGTGTGTGTGTGTGTGTGTGTGTGTGTGTGTCTTTCTTTGTTTTAAGAAAAATGCCCCTATTCATCCTGAACCTTTCAAACATCCTTCTTCACGCAGGGTGACCCTATTATTGTTGGTGGTCTAATTCTCTGTCTCTTTCTTTCCCTCTCTCTGTGCCTTCTCTCTGTCTGTCTTTGTCTCTCTGTCCTCTGATTCTGTCTTTGTCTCTGTCTCTCTCTGTGTGTTGTGTCATGAAAAGCAATCATGACTATTGCTTTTCAGTGTTCCACTCACCTTTGATTAGACTAAGCATGCTGGCCTGTGGTCCCCAGGGGTCCTCCTGTCTCTGGCTCTCCAGAACCAGGATTAAAGACAAGATCACCACCTCCAGATGTTTTAAACATGTGGCTTCTGGAGAACCATATTCATATTCTTGCTCTCACAAGACAACCGAGCCGTGTCCCGATCCCTAATTTCTTTCTTTAGTGGACAAAATTTAAGGATGAAATTCTTAAAAGTTGCAAATGGGGCTATGGCTGTTTTTATTTTATTTTATTTTTTTTATTTTCCTTTCTGAGTCCCTTTGGTGTGTAGTGGGCTGAAGTGACCGAATCTTGACACACTCACCCCTCTGGCTTGCCACTGCTTCCAGAAAGGTAGAGTGCTTCGTAATGACCTTGAGGGTCCTGTCTGCCAACATCTCCCCTTCCCTGTCTCCTGGTACCTTTGAGTTACGTCTCTCTGGGAACCTATGCTCCCAACTCCTGGGATGAGAGACCCTGCTGGTCCCTAAATGCACACCCAGTTCACAACCAGAATTGCTATTTACTTGTGGGAGGGGGAGAGAGAAAGTTTTGAGGCCCCTGCATTAAGAACCTGTCACTATGCCCTCTTAAATTACATGCTTCTCAAGAGTAGGCTGCTTTAATAAAAATAGAATCTAGGCGACATGTTATTCTTTATAATTGGACCAAAGATCAGAAGGAGAGCACACACTTACAAGATAATCTGAAAATGAACAGACAAATAACATAGTAATCACCAAATCCTTGTTACTTGAAGCCCGTCCACCCCGGGAGGCCCTTTCTCCCTCGATGATCAGGCCTGACCTCTATTAATTTTAATAGGAGTTAAGTAGTCACATCAAGGGAGGTAGCCGTGGGTACAGTCCCAGCGAGCCAACCCCTGAGATTAAGACCTCCACTTTTGGCTTTCTTCTGAGAATGTGACACACTGCCTGATGCTTATCTGCTTTTAATTGTGTGTTGTGTGTGTACTTTTGCCTCCCTTCCCTTTGCAGAGGAGGTAATTTGCAAATCATTGCTATCTGCCTCCCTCCAAGGAAGAGATAAATTACATGAGGGGCTGTGGCGTTTGGCCTGGTTGATATCCTTTGCTGATAAATTGGAGTGCACGTTCGTAATTAATACCCAGTCTTCTTTGACCGACTCCATTACACCAAAGCTCACAGATATCTGGCTGCCACGAAGAATGATTGTTTTGATTCGCCGCCCCCTCCCCCCACTTTTGCTTATTCTCCGTTCTTTTTTTAAAGTTTTCCCCTTTATCATTGTCATTTGAAAATACGCAGGGAACAAATCTACCAGAGGTTCAGTTGGGCAGTGTCAGAATCTCTCGGTTTTATTAAGCAGTATCTTCAAAGATGAAGCAGAGACAGGCTTGCTTCTGTGAGCTTTTTATACATGGAAGTGACATTTCCCTGCGTTTAAATATGGCTTTGTTAGGCCAAGCTTGCCTCCGGAATGCAAAACACCCCTGCTGTTGGAGCCTTAAACCAAAGAGAGATAGGGTCCCTCTTTACCTTCTCTCCTGAAATAGGAAGTAAGAGAGAAAGCCAGAATCAGAGAAATCAAATTAGATTTAAAATTCCTCTGAACAGGATAAACATTGCTTTCTGAACAAGTAAACCAAACAAAGCAAGACACTATTTAATAGGATCTTGGCAGATAAGGGAGGCTCTGCTTTTGCAAGGAACCTCGTGGGTTCAAAAAGAATTTGGGAAATGAGCTGTGGAACTTTTTATCTCTGGACTGAGGTGGAAGAAGAATTATAAAACTCTGGCCATTTGTCAGAGAGGGAATGGAGCTCAATTAATAGGCATATCTTCTCAAGATACAGATGGGGTCAGGATGCAGGTCTTCTGATTTCAAGGGCAAATCCCTCTCCATCTGGGAGGGGGCTCCCCAAGTCTCAGTGGTTGATTTTCAAGTGGGTGAGTTCGTTAGTGGATTTTAGACAAAGCAGAGAACAGAGAGAGTATGGGGTTTTCTGCTGTTGAGCCAATCCAACTGTCTTCTATCATCCTTTCCCACAAATCCAGCCAGGGCATTCTTTTCAAGCACCCACTTCCTCCACCTCCTAACCATCCCTCTTTCTAACTTCCAGGCTAACTTGCCTTTTGGATCTCTCACATCTGCCTACTTCTACTGTCTTCATCTGGGTGACAGTTCAACGCCCATCAAAAAACAACAGAAAAACCCTAGGGCCTGGAGGTCCAGTAACTTGGAGGACTTGTGGCATTCTGGGAGCCAGAGCTCCTGGTTCTAAGATGCTTGTGAGGCAGAGAAACTTCTTAAAGGATCATCAAAACAGTAAGCAAGACACAGGGCCCAAGACTCACAGCTAGGGTCATTAAATAAAGGTGATTGTGTTTAAGTTCCTGGCTTGTAGGGCTTTGTGGGGTAGCTAAATTAACCAACCAAACTGACACTTCTATTTTTAAATTGGAGTGAACCCTTATTCATGGGACTTTAAAGCATGGCCCTATCCATTTACCAGACCCCATATCTTCCAGTCATCACTGTTCAAATATTACTTGGATAATACTTTGGGTAAAGGTATGTCTGCAGAGTCCAGTCCAGTTGGGAACTATTGTGCTTTGAATGACAATGACCCCCTAGGCTCATAGGGAGTGGCACTATCAGAAGGTAGCTGTGGCCTTGTTGGAGGAAATGTGTCACTGGGGGTGGGATTTGAAGTTTTAGAAGCTCAAGCCAGGCCCAGTGTCACTCTCTCTTCCTGCTGCCTGCCAATTCAGATGTAGAACTCCCAGCTACCCCTCAGCACCATGTCTGCCTACATGCTGCTGTTCTTCTCACCAATGGAACAATCCTCTGAACTGTAAACCAGTCCTAATTAAATGTTTTCCTTTGTAATAGTAGCCGTGATCATGGTGTCTCTTCACAGCAATAAAACCTTAACTAAGACCTTGTCTCAAACAAACTGTACAGCAAATAGTGCACTTGAGCTCATCCGCCGACCTCCACTCCCACTTCTTACTAACTATTCTTTTTCCTAAGAATGAGATGGTAATTTAGCTCAATGATGATGATGGCAGCTGTGTACCCACAATCATGCACACACACACACACACACACACACACACACACACCACATGCAAATACACACATATATACATGCATGCACATACATACACACATAACCAACATATACATATATACAACACAAGCATACCCATACCATCTCACACACACACCACATGCCAATACTCACATGTATACATGCATGTACATATATGCACACATTATCTATCTATCTATCTATCTATCTATCTATCTATCTATCTATCTATCTATCTATCATTTATCTATCTATCTATATCACAAGCATATCCATACCAACACACACACCACATGCCAAAATGTATGTATACACACATATACCACACACCAACACACACACATGCACACACCAATGCGTACACACACACACACACACACACACACTCCCAATATACACAAGCAAAAGAGTTGGTGAAGGTGGAGGCTGGGATAAAAATTTCCTTACAGGTTAGTTTGGAAGGAACCAGGATCCAATTTCCAGAGACATAACAAGAAGAATTGCCAGAGGCAGATGGAAGAAATGTTTGAAGAAAGAAGAAATGTTCAAAGAAATTCTGCAGAAGTTGCCAAAGGCAGAAGAGGTCAGAGAGACTTGGATATGTTATAGTTGGGCTGAAGATGGAGCCCCAGACCATGTTGCATGAGGAAGAAGGCCCCATCTTGCTTGAAGAGTGTGCATGAGGGATCACAGTCTACATCACATTGAAAATAGGTTCCTCTTAGAGATGACCTTAAGTGTTCACTAACCATTTGCCTCTGAAAATTAAACTCATTGATACTGTACAGTCTAGCCTCCTGCGGACATACACGTGTGCACTGAAGGAGGGAGGGTATACCTCAAACTCCAGTACAGGGGACCCACTTTCTAGGCTTGTGGGTGCCTATGGGGACAGTGCCAGCAACGGAGTCCCAGGCACAGAGCTTTCTGGGGGTGTGGAGGTGTCTTGGATGGATGTCAGTCCCTCTCTCAGTCCCAAAGCCCCTCTCACTGTGCAACTTTTGGGTCTCAGTGGCTTCTCCCCTACATCTATCAATGGGGGCTATTGGGAATGTGAAAAAGTGAATGGTAAATTCTGGCTTGGACCACAGTACTCAGTGATGATTTATTTTCCAAAATGGTGCTTTGTGATCACATGCTTTTACTCCCCACTTATAATACTCCATAGACTGTCAGGGCATGTGTCTGTTCTTCCGGCTCCTTGGGAGACCTGTCAAGGATGTGTGTATACTTTCTTTAGTATCCTCCACACAGGGAGTACTTGGGAGAGAACAGATGAATGAATGAATGAATAAATGAATAGCTTCTTACTTTTAGTCCATCACAGCCCTAATTTTGATGGTATCCTTTTGTGTGAACTATTTTCTCCTCCTGGTTGCTTCCACCAACGTTAGCATTGGTAGAAACAAGCAATAAAAACAAAAAGGTGTGTTTCTGTGTTCAAGCCACATGGCCCTTTATTAATGACACTCCAGAGCTCTGCTCCTGGCCCAGATTGGCAAAGGAGAGCTTTGTGTGCTCACAGAATGTACCTCAAGTGCCAATAAAAGTTGATTGCATACATATGAAGTGTATGGACTGGGGGTAGGTGTCTTGGATGGCTTACAAAGTGGGTTTCATGTTTCATGTTCTGCATGGGGCTTTACAGGAGGCCTGAGTGAAGCTACAAGTATCTACGTGCTCCCTCTCACTAAACATGGAGTAAGTAGGATCGTGTTCTCATTCAAAACTATGTCCACAGGACCGCAGTGTGGAAAAGGTCCAGATCATCTATCAGCCTTAGCGCTTAGTGCGGGCTAGAGGGACTTGATAAATAATTGACAGGTCATCTTCGAATATGAGCAACTGAAGTGGAATCTCCTTCCTGATTTCAAAGACGACAATTTACAAAATCTACTGATTAATATTATCATGTTAAATTGCTTTTATATACTTGTGCATGTGTATGCCGTGGGTATGAGTATGCCTCTGTGTGTATGTGTGTGTGTGTGTGTGTGGTGTATGTGTTTATATATGGGGTATGTGTGTGTGTTCAGTGTGTATGTGTGTGTGCGGTATATGTTTGTGTGTGCATGTGTTTTTGTATGGGGTATGTGTGTGTGTTCAATGTGTATGTGTGTGTGCATGTGTATGCATATGCGTGTAGTGTATGTGTTCATGTATGGAGTATGTGTGCATGTCCATGTGTATGTGTGTGGCATATGGTTTGTGTGTGTGTGTTATGTATGTTTTCATCTATATGTGAATCTATGTCTCTCTGTATCTCTGTCCACTCTGCTTTTCTAGAAGTCTCTCACTGGACAGATTGCTCACCAATTTATCTATTCTGTCTATGCAATGAGCTCCAGGAATCAGTCTTCCCCCTCGTGTTGGTGCTAGGGTTACAGGTATGCACGGCCACACTCAGCTTCTTATGTAGGGTCTGAGGATTGGAACTCTGAGCTCCATGGCTGCCTGACAAATGTTCTAGCTGCTGAGACCCTCCTCAGCTTCCCGAGAAGTATTACTATGGGACTTTTTTTTTTTTCTGTTCACCTCCATAAGGAGATACTCATCTCCTCACTGGTTCTCTCGAAGTCCTGATTCTAGGATCACCCAGGCTTGTGTTAGGACCTATGTTGACACCGAGCCTGCACAGGGAAGTAACTGCATGGCAGCTGTTTACCCCACAGCACAGCTGGCCCCACACAGGAAATGAGCAAGACCTTCTCCGGGGAAAACTAAAGGAGTTTTTGGTGAGCAGAATGCAATTATTCCAGCTGGAAAGGTGCCAGGGTAGACAGTGTACACCCAACTGTCTCAGGCCCAGTGGGTTCTCTCCCACATTGGCTGTCTTAAGCAGAACACACAATGGAAGTACAATCAGGGCCATCCTAGCCACTGACAGCAACCACAATGGTAGTGATAAGGAGGGGATTGTTCATCCTTTCCAGGATGAAGTGGAGATGATACTACAGTCAATAATCCAAGAATGACTCATGAGTTGTCACATCCCTGGGAATCACCTCTGCAAAGATATTGACAGCCAAAGCCTGGTCTATTCATTTGAGCGTGTGCATGTGTATGCCTGTGTGTATGGGCATATGTGTGCGTATGTGCATGCACGTGTGTGTGTGTGTGTGTGTGTGTGTGTGTGTGTGTGTGTGTGTGTAGATACCAATGGAGGCCAAAAGGCAGGGGGCATTGGTTCCCCTGGAAATGAAGTTACAGACAGTTGTGAGCAGCTGCATCGGGGTGCTGGAGATTGAACTCTGACCTCTGGAAGAGCAACAAATACTCCTAACCACTAAGCCATCTCTCCAGCCCAGAGGGAGGGTGTCTTGAGTAGCTGTCAAGTGACAATTCATCTGGGGAGAGCTGGGCCTGTTCCTGTCAGTCAGAGGACTGGTCTGACTTCTGGCAAAAAAAGGTCCTCACTAGCGATGACATTTGTTTTAGCCGTTTATAAACTCCCTGAAGCCACTTCTTGTGTGCACACACAGCCTTCTGGAAAAGAACTGCAAAAAAAAAAAAAAAAAAAAAAAAAAAAATGTGTACACTTATCAGCTCAGTTGACAGACGAGAGACTGAGCATGAAGGGGTGACTGGACTAACTTGCGATCACACTTTCCTGAGAGGTTTTGAGGAGGTGAATGCTCCGTGGTCTTCATTCTCAACCTCTTCCCACAGCAAGCTGAAAAGAGGAGCCCAGATCCTTCCCTTCTGAACTGCTAATGGATCTCTCAACATGGTTTTCAGTGCGAGGTTTAAAAAATTATGTAAGGTGTAGTTTTGAAGTTGGAGCCATCAAAAAGTTCAGTCATGATGAGTTGACTAGAAAATATATTTGATAATAAAAATTCAGTTTTTTAAAAAAATGGATTACATAATCCATTTTGCTAAACATAGCTTGCACGAATCTAATGAGAGTCATCTCTGAAATCAATCACTTGAGAAAGCAAACTTAAAAGTTCTTGTGAAGTCGTGTCCTGATAAATGATGGCCTCTGACAGAGCGTCTGGGTAAATACGGTGCACTCGTGATTGATCCGAGAGAATCTTGAGTTGTTTTAAAAAGAGTATTTCATTTTTATATTCCTATGTGGCTGCCGTGAGCGACACACGTGGATTCAGATTCCGGTTTCGCCACCAACTCGGTGACCTTGGATGAGGCCCTTCATTCTGGAGTGAGATGTCAGGAGGTGGGACCGAGCTGACAAATGGAGAAGAGATGACATGGAGACATGATATATACAGAAATGGCCAGGATGACATCTGCCACACAGGATGTGTGCCAGAACCTTTAAAAAAAAATCATTTCCGAGAGTTATTTACAGTTATGCTCTTTCAATCAAAATGAAATACTAAAAGAACCCACAAGCCACACTCCTCAATGAATATATTAATTCATTTTCAAGATTATCCCTTTAGACTTGTTGAGGCATTTGAGCTGAAAGGCTGAGTGAACAGAGTAAACTGCTCTGAAAGCCTGTGCCTATGAAAGCTATCGCCTAAATAAATAAATAAATAAATAAATAAATAAATAAATAAATAAATAATAAAAGGAAAGGAAAGAAAGAGGAACGCAGCAGAGAAGGCTTTCAGGCAATCAGAGGCCCAGAGCATTATGGGAGGCCCAGAGGATTATGGGAAGGATGTTGTTAAAAACTGGTCTTTTCTGTTGTCGGCTTGACTCCGTGGCTTCATTCATTTACTTATATTTGTTCAATGCCCATGAAGTGATGGGCAACATACTAGATAATGACAGTATACTCATTTTTTAAAAAGGAAACGAAGGCAGAAAATGTGCTCTTTGATTTGAAGAGGGTAGTCGTTAAGCAGCTGCGGAAGCAGCTTACTTTTTTCATAATATTGCATTTCTTTGGAAGGGATGGTGAGTTAAGGACGGATAAACCTAAAGGCTCTTTTAATGGTTCTATATACATTTCAGTATCCTCTTCTGTATGTGTGGTTTATGTGTGTGTCCATGTTCATGTGTGTACGTGTGTGTACGTGTGCGCACACACATGCATGTGTAGGCACATGGAAACCAGAGGTTAATTTGGGGTGAGTGTCTTCCTTTCTTGCTTTGTTAAGACGGGATCTATCACTGAATCCAGATCTTACAATGTGGAAAGCCTGGCTGGCCCATCAGCATCAGAGACCCTCCAGTCTCTATGTCTCTGGCACTAGGATTATAAACAGGTACCACCACCCATGACTTTTTACAGGTGTGTTGGGAATCTGAACTCAGGTCCTCCAGCTTGTATGATCATCATTTTCCTGACTCTCTCCAGAGCTTCCCAGGGGCCTTAGACACCACTTACCTTTGGTCCTGTGTTGTCAGCTAACACAAGAGGTGAGACAGATCATTCTGGTTACACTGGTGTTATAGTTGTGCAATAATGACTGGATCCACAGCTCTCTGCCTTGGCTAGGAACATGTTTGCCCCCAAAGGAAACATACATCTACAGAAACAATGATATTTTTAATAATGTGGGCACTCTGGTTTAGGGCTTTGTTCCTATACAAAGCCAAGCCACTGGGGGCCATGAAGGATGTGTGTGTGTGTGTGTGTGTGTGTGTGTGTGTGTGTGTGTGTGTTTGTGGAAATCAACTGTTCTAAGAATCTACCCAGAATCCTTAGTTATCTTCAGGAGCCTGACCTTGTCCTCTATGGGGTTGAGTAGTACGTTGTGTGGTCTTCATGGCACTGCTGATGGCTTTTCCATGCCTCAACATCTTGCCTCTGTTTCATCAGGGCAGATACAGGAACATGAGAGAGAATAGTATTCAAAGGAATGGAGGTACAGGAAAGGTGACCTGCTGACCTGGTGACCTGGTGACCTGGTGACCCTGGAGCCCTCCCTAGCCTTACCTCCAGTCTCTCTCCTCCGTTAGACATTGCTGTTGGCAGCTTTCCCTTCGCAAGCTTCCTTCCTAGTTGAATTGCTCTGCACTCTGTACATGACAACCAGTTTCCAGAGAGACAAGGGAGTCTGTGTTGTGGCTGAGTTGCAAAACCCTGCCTGTTAAGGTAGTATCTCCATCCTCCTGGAGCGGCTCCTGACTTTCAAGAAAAACCCAACGCTCATTATTACTTTTAATTTCAAAACCAAATGCTCTCTTCTTAAAGCAGTTTTGGGAGCTGGGGAAAAAAGTGCTCTCACTTTGTAAAAATGCCTCTGAGGCATTTCCAAATGATGGTCTGCGTTGAGAACTCAGGGCAAGCACTGAGAAGTTGCATTCTACCCAACACCTGTCCTGGGCTCTGAGGAACTTACTGGGAAATTTTCTGTTTGTTTGTTTGTCTTTCTTACCTGTAGAACAAGTGGATTAGACCGTGGTCATCTTCAACAATTTCCTCATTAATTGAGATACCTACCATTTATCTTTGATGACAGATGTCATCCCTGGCTCAATGCTCATGTGTGTGGGCATGCGCAGACTTTTTGTGTGTGTGTGTGGGGGGGGGGGCTGTGACATCAGTTTGTATGTGCATGGAGATCAGATGTCACAGCAGTAGTCTTCTTCAAAGGAGTTTTTGAGATAGAGTTGCTCACTAAACCTGAAATGCATTTTTTTCCCCATGAGACTTGCTGAGAGTCACACAGAAACAAGGGATTCGAACTCGGAGAGTCGGGCGCAGTGTGCGCCACCGCACACTTGCTTGGAACGCATTTTCTAAGAGGACAGAGAAGCAAGTCCCAGAGATCCTTGTAACTCCTCACTGGGATTACAAGCATGGGATGCTACACCCAGCTATTTATTTATTTATTTATTTATTTATTTATTTATTTATTTATTTTCTGTGAGTGTTGGGATCTGAACTCGGGTTGTCTTGCTTGTGCAGCAATCTCTTACCAACCCAGTTTTCTCTGCAACCTCAATGTATGTTACATTTCGGGTTTTTTTTTTTTTTTTTTTTTTTTGTCGTGAGAACATCTCAGGCCATGGAAATGGTCTGCCTTTGCTTTTCCTTCTCAGTCTATGGGAAGCTGGAGACACAGCCATCTTTCATCAGCTTGGGGGAAAAGGGACATCTCAGAGTTTTAACAGTATTGTCACAGACCAGGCTTGTCTTATCACCACCATAAACTGGAACATCACTATAACTAATAGCTTGAGAACACACGGCCACATCCACAGGACTTACATCCAGTGTGGTGGAGTCCCGGTGACAACCACAGGTTGCTTTTGCTTATCCTTGAATATCTTTGGGGGCGGGCTCTGGCATGCAACTTTAGCTTTTTCTATCAGGTTAGAATATGGTGAATCGGGAAAATTCAATCTGAGTTAGACAGGACTTGGGTACTGCACATAGTTTACATAAACTCTTTTGTGCCAGTAAAAGGGATTATACTTAGCTGTAACTGGGCTCTGGAAAAGGCCATGTAGTGTCTCTGCATTTCATCACGTCTTCCTATGAACCTTCTCCAAAACCCCCAAGAAGGAAGTGTTGGGAAGCTGTCTTTAACATTAGAAAGTAAGCCACACCCCTGCACCCCTGCACCCTCACCATGAGAATACACCATATTTTCCATTTCTTCAACTTGCACTGGCAATCTGTTTTAGCATAATTTACACATTTACACATTTTAGAGAGAAAAGCACGCAACTTAATTCAAAAAAAAAAAAAAAAAAAAAAAAACCAAAAGCACCAAAGCTTGCCTCTACACATTAAACTTTGCAAAACATGAAGGGGCCTCTGCAGCAACTGGGTGCAAAGCGCAAGCCTCTGTGGTATCAGCATTAAGGGGCCCTCTGTGCTTGGCACTATCCAAACAGATCCTCTGGATGGACGATTTGTAGCTTTATTTGACCAATTGACCTTTATGTTTTCGGGGTCAGCATGTCTGAATCCTGTGGTCCATCACCCTTTCACACCTACCTTGTGACTCAGTAGCAATTGAAGTCACTGGGAATTCAAAATTTGAAGGCTGGGAGGCACTGCTGGATCTTCCTTGGAGAGCCACTTTGCAGAAGCACCTCTGGTAATCGTGATTTATGAGGCTCAGTTGAGACAGAACTGCTGGTTCCTGGAAAGAGGAAGTAGTTCAGGATAGGGGCCCAGACTCACCTCACTCACCCTCAAAACTATATCCTCTAAAGATGAGTCCGTTCCCTGGGACTTCATCTGTGTCCCTACACGGAGAAGTAAGAACAGATCTCTCATAATCCTGTGGCAAGAAGTGTAGGGAGCTGACAGAAGGCGACTATCATCCTTGCAGCCATCTTGAGCCATATACCCTGACAAGAGACTTGTTTACAATAGCCTACAACAGCTGAGCACACTCTGATAACATCTTGTTTTAGATAACCAGGATTTTCCCTTGGGTGTGTGAGACTTAAAGGTGTGATTTAGGGATAAGACCTAAGGGCGTGACTTAAAGGCATGGCTTAGAAGTGAGACATATAAAAGGTGAGAAGCAGACAGAAGAAAGTAGTAGACACTTGAGACTTGAGGCAGGTAACTTAGAACTAGAGAGTAGACACTTGTACTTGGAAGAGTACTTGAGGCTTGAGACTTAAGGCAGGTAACTTGGAACTGGGAAAGAGACTAGCAACTTAAAACTAGGATTAGGACCTGAGACTTGGTAATAGGAACTAGGGACTTGGAGAGAAGAAGAGAGACTGAAGAATAAATGGGATTGAATTGCACTCTGTCTGATCTCCATTCTTCACTTCTGTCCTCACTGTCTCTCTTGCTGAACCCCAACCCATGGACTGGAGCAGCTTGAGGCAGTGCGGGCTCTAACAATTTAGCCCCCAAGGCTTTTGGTTCGTGACATTTTGGCCCCCAAACGTGGGGTAGCTTGGGCGGCAACAAGAAGTGTAGCATGAAGAAGGATGAGGAGAAGCCATCCACATTGCACACTCCACTGACACCAAGATTCTTCTCTGCTTTTCACTGATGGGGCAAGAAAGAGGAAAGAGAACACAGCATCTTGCCTCTCCTAGGAAAGACACTTTGTGTGACCCCCTGACAGTTGCCTTCCTACACATGATAATTGAGTTCCTGTCCTACGCAGCCAGGCTCCTCTTTTTAAAAAACGGTGATTAAAACAGATTTACTGGGGGGCAGGTTGACATTTCTATGGACTAGAAACATTTCTTTGTTCATCTTGTTTGGGGAGTAACCTTTCTTAAAGGGTAGATTTAATTTAGGGAACGCTTCATTAAGTGGGGCTGATCACTAGACAGAGAGAGCATTCCTACAGTGGGAAATGCCACCCTCTCAGGAGCCTGCACTAAGTTTTTCAGTGCCTGACACTTATGGGGATGGAGGACTTGGGGCAAGAGGGAGCTCAGGGTGCATTTTGAACCTCTCTCTTTTCTTCTCACTGTGTCCTTTGTCCTTTGAATAAGTGATGGGGTCTTGGTGTGAACTGCTGATATGTTCAGATGTGCTGGGGCCATAGAACCGGCTTTCCTTTGAGGACTATCTTTTTCCTGAGTGACCAGTTTTCCCTTTTCCCTCGAAAGAGACCTCTAGGCAGTGGAGTTAATTGGAGAACTGTTAAGATTTGCTTTGAGCTGAGTCACGGGAGGGGAGACTGAAATGTCTTGTAGAAAAACTTCAAGAGATGAGATTGATAGGCTTTATTAACGCAGAGAACAAAAAGCCTGTGGGGGATACACAGAGACAAAAGCAGCATGCATTGACTGCTTCCTCCTTCTGGAATCTTCTATCAGAGGCCAAGGCTACTTTCTCAGGAGCCCTGGGATATCTTTGGCAAAGGCTTCTGCATGACAACACTTTTTAAATATATGTATGTGTGTGTGTGTATTTGTGTGTGTATATGTATATATATTATTTAAATACATATGATTTTCACTCTGTCATTGGTGTGGGGGTGGGGCTTCCAAGTTTCCTCTCTGCCATCCTTCCTGGCAGTTGAGAGTTTGCTTATGGTAAAATTTCAAAGAGACCATTTTAATCCAGGTCCTCAAATACTCTCTTCAACCCTCCTTGAACTTGGAGTCCCTTGCCAAACAGCAGTGCACCACCTGCCCTCCCCTTGACTGGAATAAGGAGCCAAGAAGTATGAAGTCATGAAGATGCCACTCTTAAAGGAGCCTTCATCAGTTAGACTTAGAATCTGGCATAAGCTGCCTTCAGTCACATGCCATAAGTTATGCCTGTCTCTTTTACTGAAATGTATCCCGGACAAAAACCTCCTTTAGTGTATGTAAAATCATAGCATGTTTTCTAACTAAATAATCTACTAACTCTATAGCATTTACAAGTCAAAAAAAAAAAAAAAAAAACCTAGCCTGGAGACAAGCTTTTATATTTCTTTATGAATTAAAATATTTTTTTAAACGAATCAATTGCTTCTGTGCATGTTATTAACAAATGGTTCCTGGAAAAAGTTACCTGTCTTCCCTCTTCACATTTTCAAATTTGTAGAGATTTAAAAACAAAACCCTCTGGTACAGAGAAGATGCTCTGTAAGAAGGGCCCCTCAGGCTTCTTGCAGGAGGGCAAATTGATAACATTTTCTATGGAGGGCAATTTGCCAGTGTGTGTTGGGAACATTAAATACATTGGTACCCTTTGACCTAGTAATTCTATTTCCAGGAATCCATTCTACTCAAGTAACCCAACATAGATAGCTACTTGTATGAATTGGTTTATTTAAGTACGACCTGCAGTTAGAAAGCGGGGGACAAAAAGGAGGTTATAAAATACCCGAAAGAGGGGGAAAATTAGGCAAAATTTCATAGATCAGTATTAGGCTGTGATTACAAAAGCGTGTTAATGAAACAGGGGAACTGGTTCTTGAGAGTTGGGGCCAAACACAGACTTCAACAGTCCGAGGAGAGTGTGAACTCAACACCATAAAGTGTATGTGCACAGATGATGAGGCCACACCATTCCTGTGTTTTCATTATCGATTATCGTCTCAGCTTAGATGACAGGCCTGTTTCTTCTTTGTTCTACTTTCTCTCTGCCATTAACATAAAAATTCAAAACATTCCTAATAATAATCAAAAAAGTTGAGGCCGTTTCTAGAGAAGTGAGTCTAGCAAGAAAGATGCAACAAAGAAGAGTTGGGCTAAGTTCACATTTTTTTTTTTTCAAACCAACTTGTGCTTCTAAATTAAAATCCTGCCTCTCTCCACACACTGGGTTCCTGGAAGCTGACCAAAATCTGCTCAGTAATATTAATTCTACTTAAAAAAAGCGAAGGGAGCATATTGAACCACATTTGCTTATGGTCTGGGTGCTTGGGAAAAATCAGTTGGTGAGTACCAAAGTGATGTCTGAATGTTTCTATTTGCATTTTGAAAATTGACAGATAATTGAAAGGAATTGGCATAGAAATCTCTCAGAGGAAGCCTGCCTACAGAGGCATCCTGGTGCCCAGAGTCTTGTTGCAGAATGTTCTAGAACTGCATACTTCTTTAGTTGGGGTGGGGTTCTCTGTTTACTTGAGAGAGACTCTGAAGAGCTCTGTCCTGCTAGAAAACACCTGAAGGCTCCCTGCCCTGTATTCAAAGCTGCTTCATTTTCTTCAGTTATGTTTTCTGAGGAATTGCTGAGTTCTACACACACACACACACACACACACACACGGAAGAAAAAGAAGACAAAAATAAAAAAAAAAATCACCGGAAATAGCAATCGTCTCAGTGTCTTTCAAAGTCCACAGAGATACTTCAGAGAACAGTGTCTTGGTTGACATTATTTCTTAATTAATTTATTAGCTTTTTAATTAGGAATGGTAGCCATAGCTTTCCAGGAAGCGAATTCCCAAAATGCATATTTTGATATAGTCAGGAGGATTAAGCAGTGTTTTAAAGGTTGTAGGCATGCCCGAGCTATGAATGCTAATATAGTTCTAAAAACAGAAATCATACAGAAATATGAAAAAGAAAAAAAATGAAAAGGAACACACATAATTTGTGGAGAGAGGGAGAAAGGCAGGAAGAGAGTGATGGATGGGAGACAGAGGACCCAAGGCATGTGAGCAACAAAGGCTGCAGGAGGTTGAAGATCGGAAACCTTCCTGCAACTTTAAGTCCAAGCACACCACGGAACACTTCCCTTGGGGCAGGGCTCAGAGCCCTGGGAAACAAACGGAGCTTATCTGAGAACATTGGTGGCCTGTTCTGTTTCTGTGTGAACATTCCAGATTTCCACAAAATGTATTTATTTAACAAATGTCACCCCAAACAGGTTGGCAGCAGATGAGGTTTATTTAATAGTACTAAAACAGGTGAGACATTCCTTATATTTTCTGGCTCTGTTTATGTTCCTATAAAGGGAAAAAAAATAGACCTAGTTACAGCACCTTACACACCCAGACTGAGCTGAGGTGTATTTAACACACACACACACACACACACCACTTTGCTTGGTAGCCTGTTTAGAAAATACACATTTTGTTATATTTTTTCCCCAAGCAATGCATAGCATTCTTTTCTTTTCTTTTTTTTTTTTCTTTTTCTACACGGAGGGCAGGATCTTGAAAACTGGACACAGTCTTGTTTCAGTTTAATGCCCACCTGCCTCCTCTTTTGAATGCTTCTCCTTCAAGCCTGTCCGTCCTGCATCAGTGTTAAGTGCCTTTAAGTCTATATTCTCTTTCTTGCTCTAGCTGTATTGTGCTTGAGAGTGCCTTGGCATCGAGGAAAAATAAACCAAACAAACAACGCAAACCCCCCCCCCCAAAAAAAAAAACCAGCCAAAACCCACCGTGTCTTCCCCAGCCCTTTCATCTGTAACCTTTCTCCAAGTGAATGCTAATTGAAAAAGAAAGAACACACTAATCTTGGAATTTAAATGCATTTAACAAAACCAATCTCACTCTAAATTGTTGTTTCGCCCGCTCCCTTTTCCCTAACAGATGTCGGGAAACTGCAATTTCTATTAAGAACACTTGACTGTTTACTGAGCTCGGGAACTTCAGCCCCAGCCTGCATCAATCTAAATGCCTTTCGAGACGTCAGGCCCCAGAAAAGTGCAGACTGTTAGTCGGTTATTTTTAAATGTAATCTTCACATAAAGGAATGACAGCGCTTCCCTCCCTCTCTCTGTCATCCCTTCTTTTTTAACGACGGCATCAAGCGCAGGCAGAGAGGGGGATTTTTATGACCCGTTTCATTTTAAGTTGCTTGCGGCTTGAGCTAGTGGCTTTAGCATGGGGCGAATGAAATTATTAGTTAAGTTTATGAAGTTGAGCTCGAGGAAACATGCTGCCTGATGTTCTGGACCCCACATGCCTCACAAGGGGGATGGAATTCAAGTGGTGCCTCGTGGTGCCCGGTCCAGGTATGGATGCAGAACCTCAGCTGTGGCCAAGGAGATGCTGCAGTTCCGGTCCCTGGCTGGGTACCAACTGGCAGAGCGAAGTGGACCTTGTGTCCAGATCTGAACCTAGAGACCCCTTACACGCATTCCCTTGGCCTCATCCTGCGAGCATCGGCATGGTCGTTATCGTTTGTTTAAAAGCACCGGTTTAGCGCTTGGCATATAACATACATATATCGCCGGCTCAAGCTGTGGGATTTTTGCGGCGCTGTCTGCACCAGCATGCAGGGCCCCTTGTCATCCTGCCAGTACCAAGCAGCACAATTTGGAAAGATGTATTTTCAGAATTCTCACCATTTTTGATGTGTTTTCCCTCTCTGGTTCTCTGTCCCTCTTACTTATTAAGAAGGGGGTGGGGGTGTGTGTGAAGTGGGGATAAAATGTAAGACAGAGCAAGCAAGGGTAAGTTTAAAAAAAAAAAAAAGGAACACAGTACAGATGTGTGCTTGTTGCCAGGGACCCTCAGGCATTCAGCAATCTGCCTCATCACCTGCCCTCAGCTCCTCAGCTCGGTGTATGATCAGTCTCACTCCCTCTTGACCCAGAATTCAAGCCCCCCCAGGAAGCTGTGTATTCCAGGCAGGATGGCTACTTAAGAAAATCCTACCTGTGTACATTGCTCGGGTTGCAGGCACTCCTGACTCTCATGTGTGATTTTGCAACATGCCTGGATTTTGCTGGTCTGCAGTAACAAAAGAAGAGGAGGAGGAGGAGAAGGAGGGAGGGAGGGAGACAGAGAGAGAGAGAGAGAGAGAGAGAGAGAGAGAGAGAGAGAGAGAGAGAGAGAGAGAGAGAAACTTTCTGGGGCAGTTATGTCCCATTGCAGGTCTGGTTCAGATGGAGCATCTTCCCTCGAATGTTTTAATCTTCTCTGTGCTTTTGTAACTGAGCATCTTTGGGTAAGACCAGGACAGAGTGTGGAGACCGGAGACCAGCAGCCAGGTTGGAATAGTCTTGGTCCTGGACCTTGGATGGTGCACCTTATCCTTGCTCTGTTTCCAATTTCCCCCTTTCTCTCATTGTTAGGTACGGTAAGAGAGACTTTGTCCAGGCTGAAAGTAAAAATCACCCTGTAGAGGGGATGAATAGAGTGGCTTATCTCCAAAATGTAGGGTGAGTTCCAGGCCAGTTTAGCAGAAATTAGAACCTTGGAGACTCTAAACAGGGCAACCCAGGGGCTCCTCCTGAGCCTTTCTGGTTTGCTGTTGTGCCTGCCTGTCTCCCAGATGCTCCCTTTGTTAGTATCTCTTTCCTGACCTCCCTTCCCTCTCTGCCTGTTTGTTTCTGTGTCCCTGGCTCCTTTCCTTCCTCCTTGGCCCCTGTCTTCCTTCCTTTGTCTCCTCCCTACTGTCCCTGGGCCTCATTTCTTCCCCCCGCCCCCCCTGCACCCCAGTTCTCTGACTTGGTTTATTCCTGGTGATTAGTAGCAAGGGATGTGGCTCTGGAGGGAAAGACAGCAAGCGTTTCCCTTGCCTAAGAAGGACCACAGGTTTCTTCTTGGGAGCGTAGACTTCACCCAAGTTCAGAGTGACTTGGAAACACAGTCCAGGTTGGAACTCAGAGTGGGTTTCATGTACCACTACATGCTTAGGATCCTCTGCATAGGCCTGAAGCTGTGGCCCCAAATCCACACGACAGAGTCAGAGGAGGAATCTAGGCTGTACTGTGTACGCTGGGATTCTGCAGAGTCTTTGAGTCTCTTGAGGACAACCCAGGGAGGAGGGAAGACTGGAAGATTTAAAATTGGAAATTTTAGACTCTCCCTTCTAATGCAGGCAGACATTGGATCTCACAGTTCAAGAGACCCTTCCAGACCCATGGAGCAACACAGAGGAGGAGCTGAGCCCAGGTCTTTGCTCCATGCTGGACTCAATGTTTCATTAAAGGGAATGATTAAAGACATAGATAGGAATACTGAGGTCCTCTCGGGTGTGGCTTTTCCAAGCCTGAGCCACCTGTGTGGGCTGGGAATCAAAAGAGCATTAGTGGGCTGGGAATGTAGCTGAGTGCTTGTTTAGGTTACACAAGGCCCTGAGTTCGATCCTCAGGATGGTCCAAACCGGCTGTGGTAGGCACTTCTGAATTTGAACTTCAGAGGAAGAGGCTGGAGAAGAAGTTCTTAGTACTCCTAGAGGCCAGCCTAAGATACACAAACTCTGTCTCAGCAAGCAAACAAACAAAAAAGGAGCCTCAGCAAAGGGCTGGTGTTGTTTAAAGGCAAGTACTTGCAAGGCTTTGAATTTAATCCCAAATATTCAAAGTGAGTGAACACAATTTAGTGCCCTCTGTGTGAAACTAAGACAATACAAAGTCCACTGTTCTCATTCTCTCTCTCTCTCTCTCTCTGTCTCTCTCTCTCTCTCTCTCCCTCCCTCCCTCCCCCTCCCTCCCTCCCTCCCTCCCTCCCTCCCTCCCTCCCTCTCCCTCTCCCTCTCCCTCTCCCTCTCCCTCTCCCTCTCCCTCTCCCTCTCCCTCTCCCTCTCTCTCTCTCTCTCTCTCTCTCTCTCTCTCTCTGTGTGTGTGTCTGCGTGTGCGCTCGCATGTCTTGTATCCTGCTGTTGTTGGTAAGGCATGGGTAACTCAATTTCTCCTATCAGCTTCGGAGGTTTTTATGACAGACGGAGAGACTGAAATTTTCCCTTCAAGTATATTTTACATTTTATATAGCTTAAAGTGTATTTTCATCCACTCTTCTCAGGGCACAGGAACTGAGCCTACTGGCAAGAATGCAAACTTTGGAATCTGATGTAGTTTGGCTTAAATTATTTTCTTTAAACAATATCTGGGGTTTTTTCAACGCCAGGGACTGTGCCCGTGTGAATTAAGAAAGCAGCTTTGCAGAAATAAGGGGGGTGGGGGGCTAAACAGGTCCGCAGAGAGAAAGGCATCTCCTTCGCATGAACTGGGAGAAGGAGACTCCAGGAGGGGAAAGCTGGAAGAAGCCCTTGGTGGTTCCTGGGCTCCTTCCTTCCATGTGGAGCTGCGTGCTGAAGGTTGGGGGGGGGGGGGCGGGCAGTAGATAGAAGATGAAAGTTCTTTCTACACATGTAGTTTCACTGCCTTCATTCAGGGGAGTAGGTGGGAGTCCTGCTCCCTGGGTTTGAAACTGTTCAAATGCCTGAGCAAACAACATCAGGAAACCTCTAACTGGTGGGAGCAGAAACCCAGCAAGCTCCTAATGAGACGCAAAGAAGTTCTGTTGGAAGAAGTTCTGGTCCGCACTGTCTGATGGTTCACGGGGTCTCCAGTCCTCCTGTGCAGGCTTCCCCTGGGGGTCTCACGCACAAAGGCCAAGTAGAAGGAAGGAGGCAGGGCAGTGCATGGTGAGATGCGTGATGGAAAACTACCTGTTTATCTGAGGCTCAGAAGAAAAGATGAGGGACTGCTTTGGAGATTAAGTGCAATAATGCAGACTCTGTTGTTAGATTTATCTCTCTGTCTCCATCTCTTTCTTTCTGTCTCTGTCTCCATCTATGTTTTTCTGTTTCTATGTCTATCTTTCTGTCTGTGTCTGTCTGCCAGTCTGTGTCTGTGTCTGCCTCTTTCTCTGTGTGTGTATGTGTGTACAAGTTCATGTATGTGCCCTGTGTGCCTAATGGTGCATTTCCACATATGTACACATGCTTACAGAGGCTGGAGGCTGACATTTGGATACCTTCCTCCATCACTTTTCCTCCCAGTTTTTTGAAACTGGGTCTCGTCCTGGATCCGGAGCTTAGCAACTCAACCAGACTGTCCAACAGTGAGCCCCCTGTCTCCACCTGCTGGGTACTAGGATTTTAGGTGTCTGTTGTCATGGGTCCTGGGGATGGGAGTCAGGTCCTTATGTTTGCATAGCAAGCTCTTTATGGATTGAACCATCTCTCCAGCACTGAGAGTTATTAGATTTTAATCCTGGTACCTCTTATCCAAAGATTGTGATGGAACACCCAGTCAGGGTAGTACACGCTTTCCTGGAATGTAAGGGCAATGTTGGGTCAGCCACTTCTAGGATGTGACCTTGGGATGTCATTTAAATTCTCTGTGCTCACCTTATCTACTACTTATTCTGTCAAATGGTGACATTCCCTGTCGAGTGGAGAGATACCGCTGCCTATATTCCAGGTGCTGTGAGGACCGAGAGAGTCGATGGGAAACTCTGAGCCAAGATCCAAGTGCTGTTAATTGTTCAATATGGGCCAGCTTTGAGATGCAGAAGCGGGACTCACATTCAGAGAGAGGAGCAGCGGAGCTAGCTGGCTTGTTGATTGGGAGCTCCGTCAAGACCTCTGATTCTTAGTGACATTGGAGGTTATTATGAGCGTGTGTTTGTGAATGCATAAGGCGGAGGGAAGGGAAGAGAAGACATACATCCCAGCCTGTTTCCAAATCTGGGTAGATTTCTCATTAGGATAGCATTCAGCTATTCTCACGAGCAGCTCTAAGAAAGGAAGGCTTCGTCTCTGGGCCTGTTTAGAAGTGCACGGTCGCAGCAGATGGGCTCCCTTGAATTCTGTGACTGCTTAGTTCCCCGTCCGGCACAAGCTATCTTTGTTACCCTATCTTTCCCCGAAGCCTTTAGCAATCACTAACAATCCTATTTACTCTGTGTACCAGACAAACACAGTTACAGCTCCCATCTCACTATTTTTATCTAATATTGAAATTTCTCTCCCTAAGAGCAGCCCAGAATACATTATGGTATCTGCTGAATAAATGATGGGCGTAATACGCTGTGCAGAGATGGTATTTATGAAGCCGAAATGAAGGAATCACTCAGTTCTCCTTTGAAAGGAAATTCAATTGGATACATTTTCAAGAAAGCAGAGACATGCTTTCTTTGAAATCTCCATGCAAACTTTTAGAATCAAGGCTGGCTTCTTCCTCCCTGTTGGCGACACAGACTGCTGTGCTCCGACAGAGTGTTTGCTCTGTATAGCTTCAGATTGTCGCCAAGTTCCAGGGTGAGGTGTGTTCCTGTGGGGGCGTCATTGCTGTCCCTTTAAAGTGGAATGGACTGGCAAATGCATTTAATGGTGTCTGAGACATTACGCATCAATCTCTCCAAATGTCTTACAGAGAGAGGAGTTAAGAGCACCCCCATTTTTCCACGGGCAACACTTAACAACAGGGCACCACTTCTCCGGTGGCTCTGCCAGCTATGCCTTGCACTTCATAGACCCCAGGTAACCAGATTTTGCCCACGTGTTTTGTGCAGGATACCCTTGATGGATGCTGTAATGATATCATTCCAACTACTCTTTGCTTAACACAATCTTTTATAAAGTGCCACTTTAACCTCCCACTCTCCATGACACACTGGGGAACCGAGGGCAGGCGAGGGAGAAGGCAGGCTGCTTCATTCCCATGAGGAATGATGTGGAGGTGAAGTTCAGGCCAGGCCTGGTGGGTCTGATAGCAAGTTCAGGGATGGGCTTTGTGTCTGCCTTCCTCCAGGGGGCGTGGCCCCTGTGGTTCTGGGTCCAGAAATGAAATGTAGCTATAGTTCTCTTCCCACAGATAAACTTCAGAGTGTAGTTCAAGGTAGAGGGGAAAGCTCTTCCTTCCTCTGGGTCCTCATCCTGAGATATTACCTCTTCATCCCACTTCCCCTTAAAGACAGAAAACAGGGATGTGATCAGGAAAGCCCCCAGGGACCCTGAAGTGGGACTGACTCCTTCCCTGACTGAGAAAGAGAGGTTTGAGGACATTCAGAAAAGCAAATTAACTTCTCAGGACCACCAAGCTCTCAGCTGGCAGATGAAGTCCAGGACAGCAGTGTCTCTTTCCTTCTCAAAATGGCATGTCTCCCATGATGGCAACCAGGTGCTTCTGGGTGAGTCTCCCAGTGGGTCAAGTGAAGGTACCTCAACCAATTTGCAATGAGTTTCACATTCGATCTGACCTGCCGGGTGCACCTTTGAACTCCAGTCTAGCTCACAGTGGTAGGCCAGCAACAAGGGGTGAAAATGTTTTTGGTTTTCAACATCCTGGGTACTGCTGAGCAACACATACCAAGAGAGTATCATCTGAAAACAAGAGTACTTTAGACCAATACAGAGGGACAGCTGCAAAGAAAGTCTCGCAAATTCTAGAATTCTGGTTTCAACTGTGTGTGTGTGTGTGTGTGTGTGTGTGTGTTTGCAAAAGAATTTGCTGATGTATTTGAAGGAAGAATGCATGTGGTAACTACTCCTAAGCAATAAAATATGGAAAGTTGACTTTTTTTTTTTTTTTTTTTTTTAAATCCACAGGACAGTTTCATTGAGAAGAATGTAATGGCTCAGGGTCTGTGGGTCACACTTTGGGTGACAATGGGTTGGACTAGTGATTGGCAAACCTTGTATAAGCCCATTCCACAGGTGAGACTTCATTTTAGGCATAGACAGCCATGGTTTTGCTGTTGCTGACGGATGTCTGTAACCGTAAGGGCAGAACCAGGCATTGCAGTAGACGACATTGCCTGTAAGGAAAAAAATATCCACAGTCTGGTCCTTTACAGGGAATAATTCAGTAAGCTTCCTTTCTTTATAACAAACTGAAGCCTTCAGTATTAACTACACATATTGGAGACTATGAGTCTTCCCTCTGCTTAAGGGTATAAATGGCTGTGTCCTTCTATACCCTGGGTCATCATCACTGTTGGGATGACCTGTACTGACACATTTCTAGAGGACTGATTAGGGTGAATCCAGTTTCCCACTTGCTTTAGTTACATAGGACAGGACACACATAAAAATATGTTCTTTGGCCGTCTTCATGATCCCTGAGAGAAGACAGGGGAGAGGTTAGAGCCAGGCTGGGCAACAGATTTGTCCACTGAACTCCAAGGGGAAGACACAACAGTAAAGTACTACCAACATTGCAGGCCCCTCTGACTTTCCCAGGGCACAGGGACAGCCACTGATCTTCTGGCCCCATGTTTGCTATAAATTTTGATTTAGCTGTACACGTGTTAATATATTTTTCTTTTGTTGCAGATTGTTTTTCCAGTGAAGTGAATATTAAAAACATATTACAGAAAGAAACAGCCCGCCCGGCTGATTGTTTCTTCGCAAAATGGGCGTGATGATGAGCAAACGCTTGCATTTACATAAACAATCAGTCGCCGGGCCTGGCTGAATGTGAATGTTCATGTTTGATGGCATCCTTACTGCTGCTATCAATAACCATGTTGTCCTCGGTGGGTAATAAACATCACAGCCAGTGCGTTTTAAGCAAGTGGGCACTCTGTGAGGGGAGTGGGAGGTGGTCGCAGCTTGGGTGATTAGGTTGTGACACAGGCATAGACGAACGGAGAGCTCGCTCAGTTTCAGGCTGCAGGCAGAATCATTGCCGAGGACCGGTTGGTACATACTGTGAAGGCTTTGGACTCACAGGCCACTGACAGGCACACAGGAGATCTTTCAAGGTAGAAGGATTATTTCGTCTAACCTTGATGACCGTGGTAAGGGGTGAGATGCTCAGGCATCTGCTTCCCATGAACTCATGGGCCCGTGGAGGGGAATGACATCCACAGGCAGGCATTGGCAGGAGCATGTGACTGTATCAGAGGGAAGAAAAGGAGGATATCGAAGATTCCTGACGTTGGGATTCTGATTTTATTGCTTGTCCTAATTTCATTTCTGTTGCTGTGATAAACTATCCTGCAAAAACAAACAAACAAACAAACAAACAAACAAACAACACTTAGGGGAAAAGAGTTTATTTGGCGTATGGTTCAGGGTATAGCCCACCACTGCAAGGGGGCCAAGGCAGGAGCTCAAGCCACTAGTCACATCACATCCACGGTCAAGAGCAGAGTGAGATAACTTGTCCTCCTTCCTTGTTTGTTGGTTACTGGCTATTCAGGTAGCTGTCTCTAGTCTTCTATGTTACAAGACCTAATTCATGACACGGTGCCAACCATATTCAAAGTGGGTCTTTCAGAATCTCACCCCCTACAGACTTACCCACAGGACAATGGCTCTAGATAACCCTTGGGCTGACCAGCCTTTCTCATGGAGTTCTAGGTTGTATGTAGTAAGGTAGCAGTTAAAACTAATCACCACATTACTTTATGGCTTTGATTTTTCCTAACTATTGGTTGCTGACTTTTACGTCATTTTGAGTTTCAGATTTTTTTGTTGTTGTTGTTGTTTTTTTGTTTGTTTTTTTGCCTAGGCAGGGCTAGGAACCTATGAATTCATTGACCTTCAGTGGGTTAAGTTTTTGCGTCTATGCCATACTCACTCGTGAGAAGAGCAAGATCAAGGCAGTGCATGAGGAGGTGTGGATCCTGGTGATACCCTCTTCTCCTCACCTCTCACCACCTGTGGCAGTCAAGGGCATTGGCCCTGAGGTCATGAGAGCAGGTGAGCTGGCCCTGCCCCTCCCAGGTGGTACCACTCAGGAGAGTGGAACCTAAACCTCACCTGGGCAGCACAGTAAATCTGGGCCTGGTAGAGGGAGTGCAGGTAGCTGGGAAGGGCATGGGAGAGCTGGCTCTGATGGTGAAGGCACAGATGAGCCAGCACTGAGAGTGTGAGCACAGAGAGAGCTGGCCCAAGCCTTCCCAGGCTGCAGCACTTGGGAAAGTGAGCCCGATGCTTTGACTGAACAGCACAGTGGAGCTGGCTCTGGAGGTATGGGTACTGGTGAGCCTGCCTGAGGACATGAGGCCACCCAAGCAGTTCTGGAGAGCTTTCCCTCGTGATGCCGATTAGAGAGAGCCAAAGGGCTGACCAGCTCAGCTACTATCCAGGCCCAGATCCAGGGCTCTGAGTTGGCCCACTCCAAAATCTATATTATCTGTGAATGGTTGGAATATGTGAAAGGGCCAGTCCTACCGAGCCAAAGCTGCAGCATCTCCATGACACGGGCAACGACAGGATAACAAGGAAGAGTCCCGGTGAGCATCCAATATTGATGGTGTCACAGGAGCCCGAGACCTGGAACCAGACTCATTGACTCGCTGCGATGAACATTTGCAACTACAGCTTCCACGGTGAGATGTTTTCTTTGCTTTGGTGTGCATGTGCATGTGTGTACATGCATGTCTGTCTGTCTGTCTGTCTGCCTCTCTGTGTTATTTTCCAGGGAGCAGATACACCAATGAAGGGTGGATATAAGGGGGTAGAAGGTGGGGTGCATGATATGAAACTCACAAAGAAGTAATAAAAAGTTTTTTTTTTTAAAGACCAGTATATTACAGCTCCTCCTCATCTTCCCCCTCCTCCTTTTATTACCTGATAGAGTTTTAAAGAAGATTACTAATTCTTTGAGAACCTCAAAGGGTGTATTTTGCTCATATCTATCCGACTTTCCCAATTCCTCGACCCCTATTCTCTACCCACTCCACTTCATGTCCTCATTTCTTAAAACATATCAAGTTTGGTCACGGCTACCTGCTCTTGGGTGAACAGCCATCTGCTGGAGCATGGTTGACCTTATAGGGACCACACACTTAACGAAAATGGACTCTCCCTTCATAGAGACCCACAACTGGTGAAGGAGGAGAGAAGAAGAGACTGTAACGTACTCAGTCCTAGGTGGAGCACCTACCATACACCCCTCTTCTCGAGCTTGGCTCAGAACCATTGTACACGTGTCAGAAAAGACTGTAGGAGCCAGAGGCAGTGGGTGACTACAAACCCAACATTTTCCAGTTATAGTAGGCCAGTGAGACAAATGAACCCATAGTTGCAATGGAATGCGCAAATCCTGTGCATACGCAAACCAGACAAATAACCCGAAGTGGGATGAGGTGGTGGTCAGGACCTTTATTTTTAAATATGAATCTTGGAAAAATAAAGTAACTTCTTCAACACTGGAGCATATTGCTTTCTAAATACATATAGGTCTAAAAGTGACACACAGAGAATAAACTTTCACTCTACAAACATCACGGAAAGAGTTGGCACAGCCAACAGTCACAGGTGGAGGCCACAGAGCAGTCATGTAAAGGGTGAGATTGAACTTGGCCCTGCCACCTAGTGTCTGGGTGTTCCTAGGAAGTTTATCCCACCTTACTTGGGTACTGGGAGTCATCTTTACCGCCTACAGAACACTGGTGAGAATTCCCTGCTAGGAGGTTAATGACTGGTTGTTGACTCTGTAGCACACTCAGGGTAAGCCACATAGGACTGGCCCACAACAAGAGCTCTGTCACTGTTTGCTGGTGTTGTGTAAGAATGGCAGTCATGCAGATCTGGGTAGCAAGTGAGCAGTTGGTATCCATCCAGTGCCATGTGTGTTCGCATCCACAGATAATAACGCTCAAAGGTGGCAGAAGCCCACGGATGGTAGAAGGTCATGAATTAGTGTTTAAGTTTCACTGGGACTGTTGAAGAATTCCAGGGGTCTCTGTCTTTTTCATGTCCTCTCCATGGCTTTGGTCTTGTGTTCTCTTTGTCATTCCTTGGGACAATGGAGCTTCAGTCTCAACAGCCGAATTTGAGCATGTGTGATTTCAGTTAATTTCCCTTCAAGAATAAGGATCTGGATTTGTGGGTGATTTACTCTTTGTCACTTTGATACCACAGTGGATAACTTCCAATGCTATTTAATTTTGAATGCCAACTTGACTAGGTAGAGGTGCTCAAATGCTTGATCAAATATTATTCCAGCTATTTCTGGACAGTTTTTTTTTTTTTTTTTGAGGGAATTAACACCTAGACTAATGGGTTTGTAAAGCAAATACTGAAATGAGGGTGAGTGATGTCTGAGTATTTGATGACATGGATAGAAGCTGATGTGTCTTCACCGCAGCTGTGGCCTTTAGTCTTGCCTCCCCTGGTATGGCCATTGAATTTGCTCCATCTATGGTTGTAAGCCCCCCTACCCCCCCAGCCCCCTAAGATGTTCACTTCTTCTTCATCCTATCAGCAGGTCACTGAGCCAAGGCTATCCAATCCATCTCTCCATCATACCGGGTACAAAATGTTCTCACTGACAACTAGGACGTCCAGGGAAGTGGAGAAGGGACAGGAAGGCAAAAGTTTGCCCCATTTTTTTTTTCTCTCTCTTTAGATAAAATTTCATTCTTCTGTGTGTGATCACAAGAAACTGGTCAAACATTTTACAGCTTAGTGGTTGATTATAATTTGGCAAAAGAAAAGCAAACCATGGGGTCAGTTCTAAGGTAAGTTGTCTGGTTCTAGCTTCTCTTACATCTGCCATGCCAAAGCAAGCAAGAGTGATAGCCAGAGGTCAGCTTCTCAGCAGTTGCCGCTGAGGGTTGAAAGTTGTAGTTCTGTTTTTTTTGCTATTGTTTTTAATTTTCTTAATCTTTGAGAAGTTAGTTTACAGTTTATTAACTTGGATTCCCAGAAATGACTCCCACGGGCTGTTTGGCTGCCATAAGGCCTCAGCACAGTGAGCTCATAAGACCATTCTCAAAGTTACAGACACATTAGTGGCTGTCATTGAAGCAGCAGGGGGGCCCGCCGACTGTCTTTGTGTCTCCCTCTGCAATGAGGATCAAGTTTTTCTGTATTTTCTCCACAGACAGCCAGAACCTGGTTTTTCCGTTCTTTTCCCTATAAAACAAATGGTTGTTTCTCTGTAATGGTGATAACGACACGGTACCTAAGGGCTTAAAAACACATTAAACATTACTGTGCTCTCTATTCACACCAGAAAACAAAGATCTGGAATAGAACATCGTTCTTCAGCTGAAGAAACTGAAGTTGGAGGTTAGCTGGAATTCCCAAGGCCAGGGTCAAGTACAGAACACTAAGCCTGCATGGTGAGAGGTTGGTCATGTGGTGACATGCTCCTGCCTAAGACAGCCAGCCAGCGAATGCAGAAGACCAATGACAGTCCCATGGTGACTATTTGGCTTTCTTTCTGAGTCCTCTGTCTCTGTGAAGCTAATGCCAGTGTGCTGGTTTGCATCAGAAGATGCCCCATAATCATAATAATAATCATAATAAGGTATTTGAACATTTGGTCTCAGTTGGTGAAGCTATTTGGGGGAAGTTTGGGAGTTACGGAATTGCTGAAGGATGTTCATTATTGAGGTCTGCCTAAGAAAGTTAAAAGCCCCAGCCACATCAGCTTGTTGTCTCTGCTTCATGCTTAGGTTTGAAAATGTGAGCTCTTGGCATCCAATTACTCATGGGGTATGAAGGCAGAGCAACGCACTTCTCCTCTCCTTCTTGGATCCCTGGCTCTCTTCTTGAGGGTGCACTGTCTGTGTGAGATTTGTGTTGATTGCAGCTTCTCTCTGCTTCCAGTGTCACCATGTGAAGGGGGACAAGGATGGCACCCAAATGGATGCTGTACTCAGTCTCTAAAATGAATGGTAGGAGCAAACAGAAGAGCAGATTAGTCAAGCACATAATGTCACATATGAGATATCCTGCATATCAGATATTTATGCATATCTTCACATCCCACAGGCAAGTTGGCCGCTGACATCAGATGAAGGTGGAGATGGGTCTTCCCTTATCAAGGGTTGGGATTAGCTGGTGCATTTACTTACTTCTCTATTGCCTCGATAAAACAACCACAAGCAAAATCAGGTTAGAGAAGGAAGGTCTGGACTGAGCTCAAGGTTCCACAGAGGCAAGAGCCCATCGCGGCAGGAGGCATAGCAGCAAGTGGCACCGACGGCCAAAGGAACAGAGAGCCGAGAACTCAGTGTCAAACCTAAGCATGAAGCAGAGAGAGAGCAAGCCGGGTGTGATTGAGGCTTTTGTCGTTCTAAGGCTGATCCTAGTGATGAGCATTCTCCAGGAAACCAATAACTCCCAAACCTCCGAAAACAGCTCTACACCTGAGTCTTTAAGTGTTCAACTACTTTAGATTTTACTATTACGACTCATGACCATAGCTAAATTACAGCTATGAAGTAGCATAATTTTATGGTTGGGGGGAGGGGTCACCACAACATGAGGAACTGTATTAAGGGGTCACAGCATTAGGAAGGCTGAGAACCACTGATATAACAGGTGCTTAATCAACATTGGCCTTTTTTTTCCCTCCCTGGGGAAAGACTTTGCCTCAGCGCATGCGCACTGAGGGACGAATACAGATGATATGACCCATGCTGAAACTGAGGTTGTGCAGGATTGCCGTGTCTACCCCTCCTCCCTTTGCATTCCTGGGCGAGCATAGCACGCAGCCTCTCTTGCAGCCAGGTGCTGCTGTGGGTTTTCCCATGTATGTCTCATGTGGCTTCACAAAGGAAAGTGTGTGAAGTCAAACAGACTCATTCATTCAGTGGCACTCAGTTCGGAATGAACTTGAACAGTAAATAAATCTTAGTTACTTCAGGTTTCTTTTTTTTTTTCAGTCTTGGTTGGGGCATTCCCTGCCAAGTGTTACCTTAACCAGGAGGGATCCCCATCCTGGCCAATTGACTCAGAGGTAGTTCCCATATTTGGATGGACATATTAACACACACACACACACACACACACACACACACACACACGTACATACATATATACACAGCCCGCTCACAATGAACTAGAAATTTGAGATCTGGGATCTGCTGAATACTTCATTAACTCACCGTTCACATTTTCGTCTGGACATTCTTGGCCTCTACAAACACAAACGAAACATAGTGTCAAGACTTCAAATCAGATGTGGTGGCACATGCCCATAACCCTAGCATTTGAGAGGTGGACACAGGAGGATCAGAGGTTTATGGGCGTCTTCAGTTATACAGTGGACTGGCTGGTTTTGTGTGGTAGCTTGACACAAGCTGGAGTTATCACAGAAAAGGCGCCTCCCTTGAGGAAATGCCTCCATGGGATCCAGCTGTAAGGCATTTTCTCAATTAGTGATCAAGGTTGGGAAGGCCCATTGTGGGTGGTGCCATCCCTAGGCAGGTGGTCCTGTGTTCTATAAAGAAGTGGGCTGAATCAGCCATGAGAGCAAGCTGGTAAGCAGCACCCCTCCATGGCCTCTGCATCAGCTCTGCCTCCAGGTTCCTGGGCTGCTTGGTTTCCTGTCTCCTGTCCTGACTTCCTTCAGTGGTGAACGGTGCTGTGGAAGTTGAATAGACCCTTTCTTCCCTAAGTTTTTTTTTTTTTTTTTTCTCATGGGATTTTGTCACAGCAGTAGTAACCTTAACTAAGGTACAGTGTTTGCTATTACCCATGACTCCAGAAAACTTGGAAGTCCTGAAATGATCCTCATGTGCACCAATTTTTGTGTGTTATTTGTTTGAAATAAGGAAGTTATGCAGCCCAGGCTGGCCTTCAGACTTGATATATAACTGAGGGTGACCTTGAACTTTGATCTCAGATGCTGCCTTTACTTCCCAAATGCTGGGATTTCAAGTGTCCAAGTCCGTACCTAGTTTATGTGGTACTGAGGTTCAAACTGAGTGTCTAGCCAGGCCAGGCCAGCATTCCACAAGCTGAGGGTCACCCACCAGGTGTTGATCACCTTTTCTTGAACCCCTCACATGACAGAGTGCTCTCTGTGTCCCACAGATATTCCTTGCCAGGCAGCTCACAGGCTTGTAGAGATGAGTTTCCTATCAGGGTCATATTGCCTCTCTCACAACTACCCACTTAGACCCCACCCTTCGGAGAAGCCACCACACAGCCTGACCATCTCACTACAGGGGAGTCACTCAAGTCATTAATATGCAGTTGCTCTCCTCCTATTTGCTCTGAAAATTCAGAGGTATCTCCATGTGATTGACGTGTTAAGGGCAATTTGAATATCATATAAATTTTGCATTTGCTTATGTTCAGTCCCCTCCATAAGAAACACAGTTAAAAGAGAAGATAGCGTCTGTTTGACAGAGCCATGTCTCAATGTTCAGCGTGTCCTTTAGTTCCAGGTCACCTTCCTCCTTCCATCCCTGTCAGCATCTTAGTGACTCCAGGCCTCCCCCTCCCACTTCGCTAAGCAAGCTTCAGGCCTGTCTCTTGGGAAAATGACAAATATCTGGTGAGCTTTCCCCCTATATATGTCCCCCTATTTTCCATGCATAAAACTGCTACTTTTTCTATGAAGTACCACTTTTTACAAAGGCATGCCAATGATGGACTTTTAAAATGTCACACTCAGCCTAATGCCCTCATATTCTTTCTCTGAACTCTCATGCATTTTTCAGAGCAGGTGATATTCGGGGATGCTCGTGGCACATAATTAAAGAACTCACTGCGGAGCTACTGTGTCTTTTTAGTTCACCGATGGTGCTGGAGACTATTTGTAAGAAAGGTGCATCGTTCTGAAAAGCACAGATCCTGGGACAAGCCCAGCTGGAACTGGAAGCTCAGCGAAGAATATGTCACCTGAGTTCCCGATGTCTTAAAGCATATGGACCACAGCCCTAGCAACCTTTGGGTGTCCTTGGAGAAGGAACAGTTTGGTAACCAAGAAGTGCATTTTTCTGGCTCAGCTCACATAGCCGTTGGAAGAGGAGAAGGAATCAAACTCATATGTGGTACATCATTTGGGCCACTGTCGATACCCTACAAGGTAGGCTTTATGGTTGTCTTCATTGGGAGATGCAATGGGAAACATTTACCTCTACTCTAGGACCCAGGTCTGTGCTCTGGCACAAATGATTCCGCCTTTTCCAAACCATTAATATTACCTTTGGTTGTTCTAATGTTTTGAGGTTTTTAAAAAGATGTACACACACACACACATACACACACACACACACGCACACGCACACACACACATGTGCATGTGTTCCAGGGTTTAGCGTACACCGCATATGTGCTCCTGAGGGAGCCAGAAGAGGGCATCAGATCTCTCAGAGCAGAGAGACAGGCAGCTGTGATTGAACAGTCAGTCACAAGCAGGGTGCTAGGAAGTGAACTTTAGTCTTCTACAAAAACATGATGATTTCAATCCCCGAGAATGACTCTAAACTGGTTTTAAGGTTTACAAAATTTCAGACAAAATGAGCTCTTGATTTGGGGGTTCTTTGCATGGAGTCTCCAGAGAAGGCGGATTTAAGGGTGCCAAGGGAAAGCGGGTAGGGTAAGATTTGTCTGGCCAACAAAGATGAAGGCGGGAAAGCAATGCACAGGTTATCGGCAGACATCATCTTCAACTTAAGTATAACTTAGGAAGTTTACATGACTCACACAGTCTCGTGGTGGAACGTTTTTATCAAGCTAATACAAAATTCATGGCTGATATCACAATTGCCTCCCCAGGCCCGAGAAGTCCTGAGGGGCTGGAAGTGACCACACTGTGAAGTAGAAGTCACTCAGTACCAACATAGAAACAAAAAGCTGGAGGTGCTGCCAGGGACACAGAACAAATAGGGCATTTATCCTGCCTTCATAGCTTATATTCATCATGGCTGACAACCAGGTAATTCAATTATCTCTGGCCTTGGAAGTCATGTCCTATGGTTCGTGTGCCTTCTCCTATCTGTGCTATTCTGTCAGACCCAAGGGTGATGGCCCTGGGTTGGCTGCAGGAAGGTGAGCTCTGGGTATACGTAGATTCCCTGTTATTTACTCTTTGAGTGATGACAGTGATCTAGTGGTCCAGGAGGCATTGTTCCTCCAAGTCCCCAGTAAGGACGACATGATTCATGTTTATGGCATCACATTCTGTACAAACACTGTTCATTGTTGGGGGAGAAAGCCTCACCGGACATGATTGCAGTGGGATGTTCTGTATGTTCTTTCTCTTGCCCCTGATGTGCTGGGGTCATCTTCTAGGAGTGTATGAAAGGCTTGGTTGGCATCTTGTGAGATGGTAATGAGATGGCAAACTTTTTCTATGTCAGAACTTTAATATGGGTGCCATTCGCCTCTAAAAAAGGGGGGGGGCACTGATCATCTCACAAATACTGTTTTTTGTCACACTCCCCAAATTCCTAAAATATTTTATCTGTGGATAATATAATTTTGCTCTGGCCTGGGCTGAAACAGAGGGAAAAAGGAAAGCCATCTATCAGATAAAGCCAGGAACGTCCTGTTGCTTAGGGGAGAGGTAAAGGAAAGGCTTCTATCTTATCTCTATTTCAATTAAAGTCTTATTGTTGGATCTTGACAGTGAAATTGAAGTCTTTCCCCAGCCCCCACCATTTCAGTAGGTGGATCTTAAAAAATAAACAGACAAAACGAAACAAAATGTTAACGGTGTGTTGCCTGTGTACTGTGGGCTACTTGTCGTGTTAGGGACAACTGACAAAAGCAGGACTTTGAAAGAAATGGAGTTTTACAAGGGTTGGAAGGGTAACTGATACCTACCTGGTCCTGGTGAATTTCTTCTCACATGGCTTTAAAAAAAATATCCTGACTCACCATCTTATTTTTCATTACCTCAGAGCCCCACTTATTGACTGTTGTAAAACCCACTTTCATTCTTAGAAAACTATTTTGATATCTTGCTAGCCAAGACCTCAGAGATCCTGAGTTCAGGACTGGGCTTATTTCAATGAGGGTGGTGGACAGAGATAAACCAGCCTTCAGGTTAGACAGTGTGACCCACATAAGTCACTTTTGCTAAACTACCAATGTTACAGACACTGTAGGGGCGACTTAGGTTTCAGTGCTAAATCAGGGACTGAACTAAGCATCAAACGATTGATTGGTCAGTCAAGCCAATCAACTGACATGGAGAATATAAATTAGTTTTCAAAGTAAAAATAAAGAAATGTGGACCATGGGTTTGATGTGTCTAAGGATGCATTCCTAATGGAGATGTTTTTGGGGGCCATAAAGTTGGCTGAACCATGGAACCATTGGAGGGCCTTGTGTAGGAATGGGTGTGGAGAATATTCTGGCATGAAATTGTGTGTAAAGGTAGGTTCTGAGGCTATCTTTGCTACAAATGACCAAGCAGAGTCACTATACTTAGGACATAAGGGACATGACAGTGAATATTCCAGGCTTTGTGAGCCTGTGGTTTCTGGAGCTCAGGTTAGCTCTAGCAGAGTTCAAAAACTGCCATAGGAAATAGAAATGAACACAGTAGATGCTAAATGAGTGTGACTTGTGACTTCAGAACTTGGGGTTAGAATTTCACATATTTCCTTCAGGCTGTAATGCTCTCTGCCCCTTTCACATTTTCTTTCCAAGCATGGTTGTTATTCTTAATGCTGGGATGCTTGCTGATAAGCAATTTTCAGATGGGAGATCTAAGTCACCTCCCAGTTTGAGGACATGGTCTTTCTGGGAAGGTGTGTTGGGTGAAAGTGGACAGCAGCTGTGACTGAAAAGGGGTGGGGTTGCTTGCTCACATGTAGAAGGATCATGAGATGGATATGAGCCAGTAAGAAGACTGGGCTAGACACCCTAAGACCCATCTTCTAAAAAACTAGTTCCTTGGCTAGGGCCACCCCAAAACTTTCCACAACTTCCCCCTAACAGTACCACTAGCTTGAACCAAGCATTCAAACATAGAAGTATATGAGGATATGTTGTCTCTAACCCATGACATTGTATTCCCAACCCACATAAGCTTATGGCTAAAGTTGCAAGAACTCCCTCACCACATAATTAAAACTTAGCTCAAACCAAACAAAAGCAAACAAATCCCAAATCTCTATGAAGATTCACAACAAAATCCTATGTGTGAAATCCTATAAAGTCAAAACTCAGGTCACTTACTTCCAGTATACAGTGCAGAGTAGACAATCTTATCCATGATGGAGGAGTGGGAGACAAGATGGGAAAGTCATTCGAAGCAAGCCTGAAGTCAACAGGACAAACACACCAAACCCTGTGGCTCATAATCTGACATCTAAGGCTCATGATGTCTTCATCTAGGCTCCAAGGAGCCCAAGTAGCCTCCTCCCTCCAACACTTGCTTATACCCCATATGGCCTTTCTCAGGCCAGCTCCAGCCAGTGCTTGCATCTTTCCTTGGCAGGTATCTCATGTTTCTGTTTATCTCCAACAACCTCCAGTCTCCACTGCAACTTAAGGCTCGCTCTTACAGCTTCAAATATAGTCTATTCCAGAATTCTGTACCAGAGATGCTTCCTATTACGTTACCTGCCCTCCAAAGCTTTCTGGATCCTCCTACTCTTGCATCCTGTATGCACACAAAACCAACTCTATGAGAGCAAGGCCAAGTTCTCCAGCCAACATGACATAGTATTGGACCATGGGTACAACAGCCTCCGTGTCCTTTGCAGGTGAACTTGGGACAACACTTCCAGAAGTGGTAGCTTTGCAGCAGGGTACCCTGAAGGAACTATCTGTTTAGGCATGCTTCTTTCAATGAATGTGTATCACTATGTCTTGGTGTATTCTGTGGGTAGATCTCACGCTCAGGGTACCTTTCCTATGGCACCAGTACAAAGTCCTTGGTTTCTCTTACCTTGTGCAATCTGTTTAGCAATGAGATGGTCTATCTATATCTACCTGTGTGCAACTACAACTGGAGAATCACGTTCCTTCCCTCATCAAAATAACAGATTTTTTCCACTTCTTTTTGCTCTGCTTTCTCTTCTTTTCCACTGAAAATCTGACCAAGTACAGCGAGAAGCATCCATGTCACGGTATGGATGTTTCAGCTGTGAAACTTTATCATATAAACAATGTGGGCAGCATAAAATTAACCTCATTCAAATGTATCTACACAGTCAGATGCAGCCAGATACTTTGAGAGGAGAGGATGCTACATAAATGGCCTCTCGAACAAGTGCTGATGGCATCCTCATTCCTCCTGGTCCTCATGAGTTTGGCTTTCATTTTCTCCATTTCAATCAACAGTCCGGTCCTCTGAACTACCAGATTGGCTGCTTAAACTTTTCCTGCACCCTTATGAGGGTTCTTTAACCCATAGACCCAAAATAGTCTAGTCTCATAACAGGTTCAAGCACCTAAGAATCACATGTTCCAGGTCGTGACCAACCTACTCTTGGTACTAAGTTTTTTATTAGTTGTTTTTCTCATAACTGTGATCACATACTTGACAAGAAGCATCTAAAGGATGAGAGCTATGTTTGTCTCTCAATTTTGGGGGTACGTTGCATCACAGTACAGGAAGCATGGTGGTGGGGTGGCTCACATTTGTGGCTGAAGGAATGTGAGTCTGTTTGCTCATACCCAGGAGATCAGAAAACAGAGATCAGAATCAGCTACAAGCTTCCACTCAACTTCCTGCTCATACCTGCTACCCCCAACCTGCTGAGGGTTCCCCAACTTCTCAACCCATTTCCACTCACTGTTCTAATTCTAAATGTGAGTAAGCTCAGCGAATGGTAACTATGCTATACCTGACTGTATACTGTTTTGAAACTTCTTTCTGCAAACACCTCATGCATGACTTTTGAGTTTAGCCTCACTCAAAATTTCAGGGCATGGGTAGAATGCAGCCAGATTATCCTCCAGAATGTCACAATTAAAACTGCTCACTCCGGAGAGCTAGCCCTCAAACGCATGAACCCAAACCATATATAAAATCACTCTGAGCTCACAGAAGGAATATAAAGAAATGGTGAACAGATTTGGCTGGTTGGAAGCAGTTTGCCAAACATAAACTAAGCAGATCCCTTGGCAATACCATGAAGATCCAGGGTTATTGCTAGCTCTTTTAATTCTAAAAGTCTACATCTAATTAATTCTTCTTTTAAAATTTATTTATTCATTTATTGACTTCTTTGCTTAGGTACTTTTTGTTTTTATGTGTTTGCATGTGCTTACGTGAGTTCATGTGTAGTAGCACCTGTGCATGCAGGAGCCTTAGGCCACACAATGACATCAGAGCCTGAAACTAGACATGAAGGTTTATTAATAAATTAATGCCTAGGCCTTAAGCTAGGCTTGTTTCCCAATTAGCTTGTAACTCATTTAACCTGTTTATACTATTCTATATCTGCCACATGGCTGGGTACCTCTCCCCAGTTTCATACATCCAACTTCCTCCACATCTCAGTGGCACATCTTCCATGCCTGATGCCTTCCCAGAATTCCCATCTCTTCCTAGAAGTTCCACCTATTCTCTCCTGCCTTGTTATGGGTTGCTCAGCTCTTGATTGATGGGTGGTGCTTTTACACATGGCACAAGAGATTATTCCAACACTTGCCCACATTTGAGGTGGAATCATTCTACTTCAAATAATCTGATCCAGAAAGTCTCTCACAGATGTATCTAGTATTTATTTGATATCAGAACCTAGTCATATGGACAACCAAGATTAGGCATCACATAATCCGTGCCCCATTCATCACTTAGAGGCAGCTCGTAGAGAAAGCTATAGGATAGTAGGAATATAAATGGTATTTATTGCATACGCTAAGACCTCACTTTAAGCAATACATGGCTTCATGGCTTTCCAACTTTTTTCTTTTGTTAATAAATCCACACAGTGATGATTTTCACTGCTATTCTGTAAATGAAGAAACAGAGCTAATAAAAGGAGTGGGTCTCTACCTGAGGATCTGTGTATGTCAGCGGTTAAAGTTGTGAAGTGTTGTGTAGGGCACACATCTAGAACTCTCCTGTGGATGAGTGTGACTCAGTGTAAGCCTTCACCCCTTGCTAGCTGCATGTGTGAGCTTCCTAAACCATAACCACTTTCAGCCTGTTTTCTCATCTGGGAACAAGACAATAATTGTTCCCATTTCATAAGATGAGATAGAAACGTTTGTACATATCTGGTCCCTACACGGCATACAATAAATGCCGGCTAGTCCTTCTATGAACTATAAACCATCCCTTTCCCACTAAATCTGAGCAGATGTGGATCTATGTGATATCTCTGACTGATACTTCTGGAGTTGTTCTTTCCATCAGAACTTGGCAATGAGGTCATACTCACCCCATCCATAAACATTGAATCTGTGATCATATAAACAGCCTGCAAACATCCTGAGGATTTTCAGACAGCCCCTGCAACTATCCCAGGAGGGCGCCTGTCACCTAGCCTCCACTGGACCTGGAGTCACAAGTAGCATTCAGCACTGCTTACCAATGGGCTCTAAGGAACCTGGAGGGAGAAGCTTGTCTGACCTCTGCCTTGGAGGGGCATGGGGGACAGCATGCTAATCCAACCCCCCAGTGCCCTGGGTATGCAGCCAGCCCCTCAGGTGGCTTTCACATGAGAAAATATCCATAGACAGAATCAGTTCAACTAATCTCCCTCTCTTAGCGAATTCTTCAGTTTTAAGTATTTATGACTCTCTGTCTCTCACTGTCTCTCTGCCTTTGTCCCCCTCTCCCCCCCCATACACATACACATACACATACACATACACATACACATACACATACACATACACATACACATAGAGTCTCTAGTTCATATTAGCCTTGAACTACCTATGTATCCCAGGAAAGATTTAAACCTTTTGAGCAAGAATTGTAGGTGTGAATTAAGACACTACCTTGCCCTGTTTATGTAATTGCTGCGGATTGAACCCAGAGCAGTATGTGCATTGAGGTTTTTATGATTTTAAATTTGGATCCTAAATTTTGGATTTAAAATTGGATTCTAAATACAGAAGGATACTCCTGTATCCTCCAAGTAATCCCTGCCTAAAACAATCCCCTCTCATAATTATAATAGAGTGAAGTTCACTTTTCTTCATGTAGTTGCAATGGGTTGAGTAGAACGGCAGTGAGAATTTTGGTTTCTTTAATAATACACTTACGTTATGTGAATGTGTTTTTGTTTTAATCCCAAGTATGGAATATGGGGCTGTTTCAGATTGTCCACAGCAGCTGACTATGATTTGTCTAGTGCTCTAGCAGGGGCGTGATTCTGCCGGCTGAAGATAGTTTATGTTTGGAATTCTGAGTACTCTTCAGAGGGTATAAAATGCCAGAACCCTAAGAGAGGCAGTGCCTGCTGCCACACCCCGTTCTGCTGTGTGCTGGTTGTCAGTTGGAGATATCCTGATGGGGAAGATTAGATTTGCCTCAAGGAACTTGATGCCCTTAATTAGCAGGAAGAGGTCTAATGGTCTCAACACCCTCTTTCCCCTCTAACCTTCCTTCTCTCCTACCTTATGTTGGAGGGTTGGAAGCAATAAGGGTGGAGTAGTGTGATAGAGGAAAAAGAACTCAATGAAGTAGACAAAAATAGGGTTAGAGAGAACTGTCTCTACGTCTTGAGCATTTGAACACTTGATCTCCAGTTTCAGAGGCTTAAGTGTAGCCCTGGGAGAGGAAGTGGGTCACTGGAGGTGGTTTTGGAGAGCTTAAGGGCTCATGCTATTTCCAGTACACTCTCTCTGCTATGTCAAGTGTAAGCTCTCAGCTTCCTCTTTGTGTAATCATGCCTGCCACTTGTGGCCATGCTTCACGCTTCAACTCTGTGACCATGAATGCTTCGGTCTTGGCACTTCATCACAGCAAAGCGATGTGACTAACACATACATAGTCAAAATCTTTCGAACTCTTGAGCTTATGCACATATGTGTGGACATGCATGTACACATACATACATACACACACACACACACACACATACACACACACACACAAACACACATGCACAGAGATTTATTGTCTCCTATTCCATCTTCCAAGAATTTTGAGCAGTGCACTGAAGATTTTCTTAAATGTAGGATGTCCCTTAACCAAAGATTCTTTCTCTGCATGCTGTGCCACAAATACATCATAGCATGGTACCACAGCCTAATCTTATGTGCAATGGAGGCCAGCATCATGATGTGATGTCTAAGTGCACAGGTGACAAAAGGCAGATGGTGACACCATTGTCCATTGGGAATCTAGGAACATGGTGGTGGGAAGTCTTGTACCCTGAAGGACATGGGCTCTTCTTGCAATCTTGGTCAAATTTTTGTCTTTTTTGTATTTAAGTTCGAGACCCTTTGCAAACTTTGTTTCTATTTTAAAAACTTTTTTTTATTAGCCCTTTGGAAGTTTTGTACCCAGATCGTTTGATTGTCTTCACATCCTCCCCCAATTCCCCTCAGCTCCATGCCCCTATTGACTCTTTACTCTCCCTCTCTACCCAGCTCTCCCTCCTTTTTATTTTCTCTCTCCCTCTTCAAGCTGCACTTGCTCTACTCATATGTTCTTAGAAGTGGGGTCTTTGTGGTGGTTTGAATACGCTTGGCCCAGGGAGTAGCACTATTAGGGGGCATGGCCTTGTTAAGAATAGCTGTGGCCTTGTTAGAGAAGGTATGTCACTGTGGGTGTGGGCTTTGAGACTCTCCTAGATGCATGAGAGATTCAGTCTTCTGTTTGCCTTCAGAACAAAATGTAGGACTCTCAGCTCCTCCAGCGCCATGCCTGCCTGGATGCTGCCATGTTTCCTGCCATGATGATAATGGACTGAACCTCAGAATCTGTAAGCCAGCCCCAATTAAGAGTTGCTTTGGTCATGGTGTCTCTTCACAGCAATAGAAACCCTAACTAAGACAGTCTTCCACTGGGGTGTGGTAGACTTACCAGGAGCTGTATACTTTATACAAACTAAGTCTTTCTTTCCCAGAAGCTCTCAACTGTCAATAGCTCCTCAGCTAGGGTTGAGGTTTCATACCCACTTCCCTTCTTGATGCTAGGATTTAGTCTGGCTGGAGCTTGCACAGGCTTGTGCTGATGTCACAACTGCTCTGAAGTCATATGTGCAGCTGCCTTGCTGTATCTGGAGGACTGTAAGTTGATGGTTTTTAAAGTTAGTGTGATTTTCATTATATTGCTTTCACACATATATGTCACTATACTTTGTTCTTGTTCATTCTCTTTTCTTGCTCCACTCCTCACTTCTAATTATTCCTTTCTGCCTTGCTGAAAGTGCTTTTTCTTATCCCTACCCTCACTCTTTGCATCTCTTTCTTTTCTCTCTTCTCTCCCTTTCTACTTTCATGTCTGCACATACATTATATATAATATAAATCTGAATACAAATTCCACAGGTTAGAGAGAATGTTCAATATTTGTCTAAGCTCGCTTTTCAAATTATATCCACATCATGTTTTAGCATGGTGTTTCAGACCTCACTTGGGTGACCCAGCCCTTCTTGAGCTTTCTCTGATTCTGTAGGAATAGGAGACCCATTCTAACACCCCTTCCCCACCAAATTCCCATATTGAAACACTAGTCCCAAGGTGATGGTTAATAGAGGGAGACAGTATTTAGGAGCTGATCAGGTCTTGAGTCTTCTTCATGAAGAAGATGGATGCTGCTATAGAAGAAGCCCCAGACAGCTTGATAGCTACTGTGTCATGCAGGGACACAGCAAGAAGCAGCTATCTTTGAATCAGGAAGTATGTCCTCAGTTAGACAGTGGATCTGAAGACACCTTGATTCTGGACTTTTGTATCTCCAGAACCGTGGGAAGTAAGGTGAGAGTCTGTGCTAATCCATCTTCATTGCCAACTTGTTGGGATTTAGAATTGCCATGGAAACACTTCTGGTGTGGTTATGAGGGTTTCCAGAAAAGCCTAACTGAAGAGATGGTAGATCCACCCTGACTGTGAGTGGTTCCGTCTCATAGGCTACGGTCTCAGTCTGAAGGACTGGCATTCACTACTCTCTGCTTCCTGTGTGCACACAGTGTGACTGACCAGCTGCATCCTGCTGTGCTTCTGCTCCTGTGCCTTCCCCAGTGTGATGAACTATCCCCTGGAACTGTGGAGCAAAATAAACCCTTTAATTCTTAAATTGTTTCTTGTCAGGTTTTATGGCCACAGCATTAGAAAAGTAATAAGCATAAGGTGCTTATAAAACATCTGTTTTTGAAAGTATTATTAAAAGGCTAAAATGGTGACCAACAAGGACCAATATTTGCTCCATTAAGGATGAGGCCTATCTTCTATTTGTCCTTCTCAAAGTCTATTTCTCTACTTGACAATGGACAAGAAAATGGCAGGGAACTGGGCGTGGTTTTCTCTAATTTTTTTTTTTTTTTTGCTTTCATCTGTTTGACAAGGTGTGTGTTAGTAAGGGTTTCTACCATTGTGATGAAACACCACAGCAAAAGATGAATTGAAGGGGAAAGGTTTCATTCCCCTTATTCTTCCACATCACAGTTCACCATCAAAGGATGTCAGGACTGGAAGTCAAGGCAGGAACATGGAGACAGGAACTGAATCAGAGGTCATAGAGGAACACTGCTTACCGATTAGCACCACATGGATGACTCAGTTTGCCTTCATATATACCCCAGGATTGCCTGGTCAGAGGTACCACCACCCACAATGTCCTGGACCCTCCCATATTAATCACTAATTATAAAAACACTCCATTGGCTTTCCTACAAGCCAATCTAGTAGGTGTATTTTCTCAGTTGAGAGTTCTTCTTCCCAAACGACTCTGGTATGTGTCACATTGACATAAAACTAAACATCCAACCCAAAATTTGTCCTGCCTACAAGTTGTGCAGGCATAAAGATGGAACAGAGACTGAGGGAATGGCCCAACTGATGACTGGTCCAACTTGAGACTCATCCCATGGAAGCTAGCCAACCCATAACACTATTAATGATCTTCTGCTATGCTTGCAAACAGGAGTCTAGAATAATTGTCTTCATCCAGCAACAGATGGAGGCAGATGCAGAACCTCAGAGCCGACCATCAGGTGGTGCTCGGGAAGTCTTGTGGAAGAGTGTGAAATAGAATTGAGCAAGCTGGAAGGGTCAAGGACACTACAAGAAGACCTACAGAGTCAACTAACCTAGGCCCACAGGGGCTCACAGAGACTGAACCACCAACCAAAGATCAATCACACAGGAGCTGTCACTGCAACATTTTTAGCAGATGTGAAGATTCTTCTGTATGTGTGTCCCCTAACAATTAGACTGTCTCTGACTCTGTTGCCTGCCATTGGATCCCCGTTCCCTCCCTGGATTACCTGGTTGGGCCTCAGTGGGAGAGAATGTGCTTAGTTTTGCTGGGGTCGGCTGTCCCAGGATGGGATGGTACCCAAGTGAAGTTTTCCCATTCTCTGAGGAGAAAGGAAGGGGATAATGGGAGAGCGATTTGTAAGGGCAGGATTGGGAGGAGAGGAGGGAGTGGGGACTAAGATTGGGAAGTAATGTGAATAAAAATTAAATAAATTATAGGAAAAAAATACCTAGGTGGCACAGAGTAAAGATGAAAGATGGCTTTGGTCAATGTGTTGAAATTGAAAAGACGTCTGGCCTCCAGGTAAAGTGTTAAATTGTGTACCACAGCCCTTCAGTTATACCTCTTCCGCTGCTTCTGTGACAAACACCAACATGATAGCAGCTGTTCCACTCACTCAAGCCCTGGGGAAAGGCAGTAAAGACCCTCTGCACCTCTTTGGGCCCATGATATATCTATATCTACGTCTACGTCTACGTCTATCTCTCTATCTCTCTATCTATCTATCTCTCTATCTCTCTATCTCTCATCTATCTATCTATCTATCTATCTATCTATCTATCTATCTATCTATCTATCTATCTATCGAGAGAAGCCTGACTTTTACAGGCTGCTGTGGTTTGGAGGAAATGTTGGTTTCCCTGAGGAGGTTTAGATGCTGCAGTCTAGGGGCGGATGCACATCACGGGTGGGAGTGGGTGGGCTTTGAGACAACGAGCCTTGTGCTGATTCCACCTCACTTTCTGCTTCATGTTTGTACTTGGGTTGTGACCCCTTAGCCTCCTGCTCTGGCCTCCATGATGGATTCTTTTAGGAACCTCCAGCCAAATAAACACCTCCTTTCATCATTTCTTTTGGTCATGGTGTTTTATCACAGCAACAGAAAGGTCACTGGCACAGTTGAAGAGTGGTGACGTTTGTCACCAGATACCGGGTGATGATGACAGTGACACTTGGTATATGCTAAGCTGTTTCTCTTCGGCTTAGTATAATCACCCATAAACTGACTATCAGAGGGGTGCGCAACCTCGTGGTGCTCCTGGTAAGGGTGCAGCCACACATTCCAAGGCCATGTCAATACGCTAAGGGAGAGGGCAGGTGTGCCCTGGCTGTGTGCCAACGAACCGACGTCGGCACTTACTACTGCTGAAAAGTAGAAGAGAGCACCTGACAACTGGTACTATTTGGTGTGCGTGGCTGGAAGGAGGCAATGGTGGCAGGTGGTATTATAAGTAATTGTGCTTGATTCAGGGTTCTCTGGGATCGGCTCAGAGTGTGGAGTCATTTCCAAATGCCGGGCGCCACTCTGCATGCGGCGGCAGTGGCTAATATTTCTAAACATATTTCGGCTCTGTGACACCTTAATAGCGTATGATAACACTCGCCTCCCTTTCAGAAAAATGGATACTCTCATTTCTCTAAACACGGGGCCCTTACTTCTAACCATTTCCATTTAAATGCAAATTTCAATCATGTCCACCTTTCTGTGTTCCAACTCGGAGCAAACGCACGGAAATGAGAGCAGCTTGAATCCAAATTTCGAGAGCCTGGGAACTGCTCCCAATGGGGGTCCTGGGCAACTCTCAATGACTCTTTTTCTTGTCCCTCTATGTTGCTATGTTCTGTCTCAAAGGGGATATTTCGCTTCTGTTAGGAGGAGCGGCTAAGTCAGAAAGAAGGAAGGCTTCTACCTTCTACGACAGGGTCAAAAGATAAAGGATCCAGAAGTAAGCGTGTGACACTTTGGTAGACCTTGGTTTGCACAGGTTATCCCACCCTCCCAAGGACAGAACCCAGAAACACCTACTGAGCTCCACCGTATGACAACTGCTCTATAGACTTCTTTTTTAAGGGGGAGAAAATTCTTCTTAGTGCACACTTCTGGCACCTTGATCAAGTCTCCAGGGAACAAATGTGTGCTGCCAGCCTAGCAGATCCTCCTTGACTGTTAGATTAGACTCAGGGCCATAAGAAGGTAGGCCTGCAGAAGAGCCTCTGCTCATAGGGCAAAGGGTCTGGTGTGGCCATGGAGCCACAGAATGGGATGAAAGATGGACAGACTGAATACTCAGAAGATGAGAGAAATAGACCCTTTGTCACACTTCAGTGATACTGTCTAGACCCAGTGGTTGACACCACTGGAATTTGTATACAATGAGCTGCAAAGGGATGGATGATAAGGTTTCCTAGTTCTATGGATTATGGGCAGGTCTATTCCCTTGAATCTTAGTTTTTGCAACCACAGAGGTGAAAGCGCAGTCATACGCCATGAAGCCTTGATGAGGATAAATGTATTCATGTAAGTGGCCTAAAATAGTTCTGGTCCTACTAAGCACACTTGTAAGTGGCTCAGAACAGTACTGGTCCTGCCAAGCACACAGGGCATTGATGGGGATGCTGTCCTTGAATGAGGTGTACATGGCTTGGCTCCCCTCCCATTACCTGCTCACCCCCAAGTCAGTCCCTGTATTCTGCAGGGAGTCACTTCAAGCTACAGGGCCTCTTTTTGGTGGGGGAGTGGAGAAGTTGAGATGTCTCAGGGACCTGCATGTCTTAGGAGCAGAGAGGGCTTCAGGAAGACTCAGAGGAAGCAGCTTGTGGTAGAGGAAAATAGGAAAAGAACTTAGGAGTGACAAACTGTTGCTGGACATAAACCAAGCCTCACCAGAGTCTCACATGATTTTGGGAAAACCGAAGTCACCTCATGGGTCTCTTAGTCTGCTTAAGAAAAGAATTGAAAAAAAAAAAACCCCAAAGTAAGCAAGCTGCAAATCTCCTCAGATGCCCAAAGGAGGGAGATAGAGAAGAGGAAGAGAGAAAGCCATGCCTTTTGAGGTGGACATGGAGGTCAGCCATATGGTAGACAAGCAACCAAGTGATGGGAAGAGGGATTTGGAGGAGTATTAGGGGAAAGATGTTGATAAAAAAGCGAGAAGGAAAGGTAAAGTTATTCTGAGTACTGCAGATAAACAGGGAGACTTCCAAGGCTGTGTGTGTGTGTCAGCAATTGCACTCACTAGAGGGAGAGAATTCTGGGAAGGAAAAGTACACTATCTTCTGAAAGGGATAATTATTCTTCCCGTCACTTTAGCATGGCTCAATATGAGTCTGCCCTCTCAAGCAGTGGTCCCTTGGCTAGGCAATTGACTAACCAGCTGGATTAACTCTTGGTTAGCACAGATATTAGCTTTGCACCCAATCCAGAGAAGCAGTTTCCCATAGTGTTGAAGGCTGCCATGAGAAAACCTAACATGAAGTCTAGGTCCCAGAGACTTAGCCCTAAAGAATCTACATGCTGTCACTACTGTGACTGGAGGTAGCTAATACCCCTCCCCAGCATGGAAAGGCGTGAAGTGTCTCTATCCAGGATCTGTTGTGCGTTGCCTTGACAAAGGCTGAAGGCTTGCTGAAGGCCTGTCTCATGGTTTGTTTTGACTGTTAACTTAAAAGGATCTAGAATCACCTAGAAGGCACACACCTGGGCATGCCTATGAGGAATTCTAGGTGACCCTAAATAGGGGCACCTTCATCCCATGGGGAGGGGTTTTGAACTAAATAAAAGGAGAAAGTGAGCTGAGCATCAACTCTCTGTTTCTTGCCTGCGGATCTGATGTGATCAACCTTTCCACACTCCTTCTGTCATGAATCCTTCACCATGACCAACTGTATCATCTTAAATGTCAAGCCAGAGTAAAACATTCTTCCGACTATTCACCCGACCCATGGTTCTTGCATAGGGAGCTTGTGGACTTGTGGTAAAATATACTTTCAGTAATGGCTACATGAAAGGCTTTTTCCTCTGATACAGGCAAAGGAAATATGTACTCATTTCCTGGGGCTCGTGAAAATGTTGGGTTTGGTGAGCATGCATATTTAGGGCAAAGAATCAGGGAGCTCACCGCCTTGGAGGCAGTAATAAGTCAGTAATAATTGTTGTGCATACCAGGTGCCCCTGGAGAGAGACTACACTTTCTACTGAGGACAAGACAGCAGCAAAAGGAGGGATGTAAATTACACACACACACACACACACACACACACACACACACACACACACAAATATTACAGGAAATACCTGCTTCAGACATGGGAAGGAGAGTAAGACATGGAGATTACATGTTGGCAGAGGTGAGGGTAGGCATGGAGATTGCATGTTGGCAGAGGTGATGACTGGGCAGGACAGAGTGAAGTGCTGCTCTAGCCATGAGTAACTCCTGACTTTAGGAAGTCACTCGTCCACGTGAAGTTTCTGCTCAGTTCTCTCGTAGCTTTGATGGAGAAGGGAACTTGTGAGCATCTTGATTTTCTTCCTACAAAATGGAAATTTCCGAAAGTGTGGACCAGGATTATAAGAAGTAAAGAAGAAAATGAATGTCAAAGAGAGAAAGAAAAGAAAAAAGGAAGGAAGAAAGGAAGGGAGGGAGGGAAGGAAGGAAGGAAAGAAGGAAAGAAGGAAGGAAAGAAGGAAGGAAAGAAGGAAGGAAAGGAAGGAAAGAAGGAAAGAAAGAAGGAAGGAAAGAAGGAAGGAAGGAAAGAAGGAAGGAAGTAAGATCAGAAGAAGAAAGCCTTATAGAGTCTTGATTATGTTGTAATTTCCTCAGAATACAAGTAGCCAGGCACTGTGGTGTATCCTTCTATATCTACTGGAAGAAAGAAACATGAGAGACATCCTTTACCATGGAAGATGAGACATGCTAGAAATCTTAAGGTCACCGAGAAGGAGCCATCTTGTTCTTACTGGGAATGGCTTCACAGAGAAGATTCTGGATGAGCTGAATTCTAAAATGCAAGCAAGATCCAGCAGAGGGTTGGGAGGGACACAGAAAGTCCTGTATTGGTGCCATTTTTTTGTCTCTTCTCCTTGGTACAGTGGTCACTATCTTTTGATTTATGTGTTTTCCAGTTGGTAAAGTGCTGGCTGTGCCAGAGTGGTTCGGATTGCCAGTATTCACCGAAGAAGTCAGGCACAGTCACAGAGGTACATGTTTCTAACCCCAGGAGATTAAAGGTGAGACAGGTCATCTCTGGAGCTCACTGAACATCCATCCTAGCCAATCATTGAGCTCTAGGTCCAGGAAGACATTTTACCTCAGGGATGAAAAAGTGGAGAGTGATTAGGAAAGACACCTCATATTAACCTTTGGTCCCCAAATATACAAGTACACATAGCCCCTATGCACAAAATGCACACAGGAACACATACATCCGTCACATAGATACATAAACACGTAAATAGAATCAGTCAGTCAATCAGTCAGTCATCCATCAGTCGGACTTTGTCCTGAAATTTTCAAGGAACAAACACATGCGTTGGGTCACAAATTGGCCTGGGCCAGCAATGTTCTGAGAGACCTTGTCTCTTCAGTACAACATCAGCAAGAACATCCATGGCAACCTTGGTCACAGAAGAAACATGGAACAGCCATCCAGTATCTCCTACTTCTCTCTCGCATTGAGATGCCTGTAAGGAGAGTCATTTTCCAAAGGCAAAGCCAGTGTCTGTAGCAGAAGGGGATGTGGTCCCATGTCCAGTCTATTTCAGAGCTTGGTGCTAAAGTCTGAGCATCTAAGACGATCCACAAAGTAGCTCAGTGACAGATGTTTTAGAAAAACATCTGGCTGAGCCCTTGTGATGCCTAGCCAGATCAAGGTCGGCACTCAGATAATCACCGTCCCCCAGCTCTAGCCCCAAAGCTCACAGTATAGTGTCTCTCTTGTAAGAGGCATACACTCAGGGAAGTAGCTGGGATTAGATAGGACGCTGCATGTGACAGGTGACCCCAGACTTCCTCAGAGCAGGGCAGATTTACAGGCTTGGTTAAGTGAGTTTAAGCCCCGGAAAGGCACTAATTTTTATCTGGAGCAGGTGTATCCAAGGGACCTTTTTGTGAAGTCAGACTGAGGGCCCTGTCAAGAGTCCAGCTTGCCATCTAAGCCTCATCCCTGGTCAATGTGATCACAGGAGTCCTGGATAAGGAGACAGGAACCTGAGCTGCCTAGCAGATGTGTGGAGTTGGATCGGAGAAATTAGTTACAGGCTAAGACACAGGTGGGGGTGTGGTGGTGATTGACTCAGAGGCTTGCTGGGGGTGGGGGTGGGGGTCCTGGGATGAGCCTGAACTTTGACTAGTGAGCCCTGGGATTCATCATTTCACATGTAACCAAGACAACTGGGGAGTGTCTGTGAGAGACAGCAGCCAGAAGTGCATGAACTGTAGTTAACGAGGAACCTGGCATTCACAGGAAAACAACCAGAGCCAAGGAGAAACACAATCTCCTAGAGGTCATGGCTCCAGGCCTGCATGTGCTTCTTAGGAGCAAGAAATGGATCTATCTTAGAAATGCTGGCACTGAGGGTCAAAACCACAAACTCAGTATGCACTGTCGCAGAACACCTCATAAAGGGGTTAATGAGTACGGGCCATCTCCTCTGTCCTGCCTCTCTTGTGACTCCTGGTCCCCACCAGCTCCTCTCTTCCTCTCTCTGACTCCTCCTTCCCCTGCTATGTGCTATTTTCTGGCCTTCACCTCTCACCTAATTCAGGCTAGATGCCCACCATTTGCCCTCAGGTTTACTGGTCTCTGTCACCTAATTGTTCTCCAGGTCACCTGTCTTGCTCAGGTAGGAAACTTACTCAAGTTTGGTTTTCTAGTTGCTTACTTTCTTGTCCCCCCCCCCCCCCCACTCCACCCCTTACAACCACTGTGATGTCAGGTTTTCCTCAGCAAGGAGTGTGAAGAGCCTGTTCGCATCAGGGTCGCCAGCAGCCAGGATGGTACCTGACCCCTTGCAGGTGCTCAGTGACACAGTCTAATATGGACAGAGCATTCAGACGGTCAGCCTTACTGTGACCACTGAGTACCGAGCACAGCGCTTTCCCAGGACTCGCTCTGTACACATCATCACTGATCTGATTGCTTTTCACATTAGATGCTGTTAAGTTCAGGTCGCAGATTATCAGTGTTAAAACACCAACTTGTATGCAATCACATGCACTCCTGCATAAACAAACACATGGTTTCCTGTTGACAAAACTTCAGACACCAGCAAGTCCCTAGAAATGTCTAGGAAAAGATTACGAAGGTCTAACCTTTGTAGTCTTAACCTAGATGGCCACAGAGGAGGGAGAAGCACTTGAAGAGCAGCCCCCTCCTGGAGTCAACCCTATTTTCCCAGGGCCAGGGGCATGTACTGCCTAATAGGGCTTGCTCTCCGTGGAAGGGGAGGACTCCCAGCCAAGCAGGAGCGTGCTAACCGGAGTCAGATGTTGCCTCTCCAGGAGAGGGGCCAGTCCCTGCACACTTGGGAGAACTTGAAAGAACTCTGGAAGAGCCATAAATCTTGAACTGGAGCCTTTTATCAACCTCTAATTTATCATGGTCTCTTAATTACTTTGACTGAAGAAGTCATAATCCATATGTATTGGAAATTTGGTCGGTGAAGGCCTGGTTTTCATGAGAAGGGCAGCTCCCCGACATACAGGCTTTAACGGAGGGGGATTCCACGTGGCAATGACTTGTTCTCATGCCCCGCCCCACTGTGCTGTTCAAGGCCCTTTGCCTACCTCCAGTCATCTCCATGATGCTATGCCTTATGCTTTTGTGTAGAGAGATGGGAAGGAGATCACTTCCTCAAGGAACTTGTGTGATTCAGTGTGGTACAGCCCACGCAGGCTAGGCATGGATGTTGTATAGCCATTAAGAAAGAACACAACCAGGGATTTCAGATAAAGCTACTTACTTTGGGTTTTACTGCTGTGAACAGACACCATAACCCAGGCAACTCTTATAAAGGACACCATTTATTTGGGGCTGGCTTACAGGTTCAGAGGTTCAGTCCATTATTATCAAGGCAGGAACATGGCAGCGTCCAGGCAGGCTTGGTGCAGGAGAAGCTGAGAGTTCTACATCTTCATCTGAAGGCTGTTAGCAGAATACTGGCTTCCAGGGAGCTAGGATGAGCTAGGATGAGTCTTTAAGTCTATGTCCACAGTGCCACACCTACTCCAACAAGGCCACACCTCCTAATAGTGCCACTCACTGGGACAAGAATATACAAGCCATAACAATTGCTCATCAGAGATATGTGCCACCTTGCAGAATGCAGGGACTGTGCAGAGCCCAAGAAGTAAAAAAAAAAAAACAGATTGTTACAGAAATGGACCATGACAGGTGGCTTCAACTACCTGTGATAAAGGGGTAGGCAGATTCTTAGGGACCATGACACAATTGAACCTTTGCTGGAAGATCCAGACACATAGTCATGTTCTGGTGGCTAGGCTGTCTGAATCTCAACACAGCCAAATTGGAATTCTTTAGTCTTACCACAGCCATTTTTTCCCACCCCTTACCCATCTTAGGACTTCCTCATTGTGGTGGGGGGGCACCATTGAATCAGGCCCAGGTCCAGAGGTCAGGCTTACGTCTCCTACTGCATGTACTTCCCTTGTCCATTAGGGCTGGATTTGCCCTGCACTTGTTCTTGAGGCTCCATCCCCTGTTCTGATATTTCTCCTCCTGTCCTTGTCTCTTTCTTGTAGGTGTCTCCTCATCAGGACCCTGGACTCAGTTTCAGCAGACATGGTATCCTTGAGGTCTCAGTGTTTTTAGATTAGGAAAGAAAAAAAAAAAAAAAACCAGGGTGGAAATAGTCCTGTGCCTTCAGACTCTTTCGGAAGTCATGAATACCATCCAGTTTTCCTTTGATCCTTTGCAATGCACATTTGGTAAAGAAAGACATTGGGCTTCACAAATGTCAAGCTGTGTCTTGCCTTTTACATAAAACCACTCCACACAGAGAAGGTCCTCAGACTGTATCCCACAGGAGAGAAGGTCCTCAGACTGTATCCCACAGGAGAGAAGGTCCTCAGACTGTATCCCACAGGAGAGCAGGTCTGTTTCTGCCACACTGACCACTGGGATCCCCACAGGACAGTGGTTTCTCTAGATGTTCAGGAGCTTTGCAGATTCAAGAAATACAGAGATAACTGTTCATGGGCCCCCTCAAAAGGACCTCTGGTGTAGGATATTCTCTCATCTCCGTCCTTCCGTACATGCTGCAGACATGAGTGGATAAAATGGCTGCTATCTGCGAGAGACTAAAACAGGTCGTACTCGGTTTTATATATGTAGTGCCTCTTCATCTTATCCTTTCAACCACCTAAAGGAGGTGGGTTTTATATATATTATACTCACTTTAAAGACTGAAAAAGACACTGAGCAATTACAAAGCCAGTTCGACGCTTTGCAAAATCGCATGTAGCATAGCTTTCAAGACCAGGTGACTAGGTTCCAGCATTTTGGTTGTTGAGTCTAGTCTTTAATGACTGAGCCGTCTCTGCATCCCTCAAAGTGATTTTAATTCTGTTTCTTGTTGTGAGCCAAATACTGTTTTCTTCTCACCTCTGAAAATGTATGGGTTGACGCTCCAGTGCCCCTACGACCTTGAAATGTTCGGACGCCTGGAGACAAGACCTTTAAGGAGGTAATCAGGGTTGCGTGAGGTCAGGCAGATGGGGCCTGATCCATTATATTGGTGTCCCCCCAAAGCAGACCTGACACACAGAGAGACGCCAGTGATAAACAGAATATGAGCCTGAAAGGAAATCCTAAAGCTGACAATGGTCACCATGGAGAGAGTCTGATAAGGCACCAAACCTCCAGTACCTTAATTAGACTTAATTAATTAATTCCTGCTCTCTCATCCAAAAGATGTAAAGTGTGATGTTTTCTTTCTATGAGGGAATGGGAGTGTCCAGGACCAAACTGTCTCTGCCATTATGCTTCCTGAATGGGGGAAATGAGGTCAGAGGGTTATTGTCACCCATTGCTGGCTGGTACATGTCAGAACACTGGGTTGTTCTGACTTCATTGTCTACAGTGTCAGTGGTTGGCTAGAGGGTAAAACAGCCTGAATTCCTTCAGCAGTCAGGACAGGAGCTGGGGAAAGCAGATATCAAAGGGACAAGAAAGATAAAGCTGTGGGTTGGCCAGGTGGGATGGGGTCCACCTAGTAATGCACCCGGTATACAACTGAGGACTGCATCTAGATCCTGCCATGCCCACTTGAGGGAAACAGTGCCAACCCACCTACACTTCTCTCCTTGCAGGATTCTCTACGCACAGGCAACCATCAAGATTCTGCAGGCCTGTATGTTGAAGGGAAAGCAGTAAGACACCTCTGAAAGCTATCAAGGTGGCTCTAGAGAAGCCTGGTACAGCAATCACTATTTTTTTTTTTTTTTTTTTTTTTTTTTTTTTTGGAGACAGGAGCTTACCATGTTACTCTACTGGAACCCTCTATGTAGATCAGGCTGACCTGAAACCCAGAGAAAGCTACGTCCTTCTGTCTTATGAGCTCTGGGATTAAAGGTATACATCGCCATGTCCTGCTTTTTACCATTTTGCTGAGTCCAAGAATAGAGTATTGGAATCATATATAGGTTTATCACAGACAACGTTCCTTTTGATCCCTCGTCTAGAAGTAGTGGAATTTTACCACCAAGACCCAGTTGAGAGTGGACAGAGACACTGGCCTCAAGTGAAGTAGCAGCGTCACATCTGTGCCAATCAGGGCAGCGTCTCTTATTTTCATTTGGTTTTGTGGGCATACCTGTCCATTTGTTTGGGCTAGGAAATAAGGGCATTAGCCCCTTGAGGAATTGTCGTTGTAATGTCCTTATCATGGCCACTGTGGCTCCAGGCTCTTTAAAGCTTACACGTTTGGTCAAGATGCCTCAGGATCTAACATGGTTATTCCATTTCAGTGCTTACAGAGGAAAAATGGTGAATCCTGGGTGCCATATTGTAGAATAAGTAATTTTGGATTCAAACGTGCTCCATCTGTCTGGCTTGCACTTCTAACCATGGGCCAGAGACAATGTCCCCTCATCACCTATTTGCCAAGGGACTTGTGCTTTGAGCTAAATGGATCCTTTCAATATGCCTGTCTACTCAGAACCTCAGAATGCAGTTTTGTTTGGAAACAGATTCTTTGAGGAATAATTAAATTAAGAACCGGTCATGCTGGATTAGGCTGGCAGGGCCTTCTTTCACTGACTGGTATCGATACGAGAGAGGGACCCATGGAGCAGTCATGCAAAGAGGGATGGTGATGGAGACTGTCCTGAAGGAGGTCACACAGAAAGATGGAGGCAGAAGATCGGATGGCAATTCTATGAAAGGCAAGAGAGCCAAAGATTGGCAGCCAACCAGCAACAGCTGGCAGATGGGATGAGACAAGTTCTCCCTCAGCCCCTGGGATGCATCTCCCTCATGTAGACCTTGGTTTTAGACTTCTATTGTTTGTAGTCATTCAAGGTGTGGTCATTGATTGGATATTTCTATACCTTGTCTTCTCTAGGCTGAGGAGCCTGGAACACTGACTGTTCTAGATTCCCAAAGAAGCCAGCTATACCCTCTTTTCCTTTGGCTCTCAGTCTCAACCACTGGGTCTTTCCCTTTGTCCTCTGCCCCACTCTCCCCCCACCCCCTGCCTTTCTGGGCCCTGGCTCTGTCCCCCTCTCACCCATGTTATCCTGCATGGTGAAGGTAAATCTGGCATCAGGGAACTTGCGTATGGGCTCAGGTAAAGCCATGTGACATGAAGTGAAACTTCTCGTTGTCTGGCACAGAAATTCTAGAACCCTAGGCATCTGGAGCTTGAATTAGACATCGGCACGAGCTTGTTACTCTCCGTATTACTGTGTGTTTCAAAAACCCCGTGAAGACTCCGATGTGGTTATTATGAGAAAGGGTGCAAGTGAGAAATTCAGCATGTTGGACCTTGTAGGCTTTGGGGCGTCTATCTCTCCCCCAAATCTGGATTGGATACCATGCACTGTTCTGGGTTGTGCATATCTAACCCTAGGTCAAATGTGGATGGGCCACACAAAGAAAACTCTAGTGCTACTTGGGTTAAAGGAGCATCTTTCTTATATAGATGTCTATGCAGGATCCAGGAAGGCTGCATGAGGAACAGAAAGGAGAGGAACAAGATTATACACTGCATTCATGGGAGATGGTGTGTAGAGGCAAAGTCCTTCGGAGACTTTCAATAGATGGTGCCTGGGTCTTCTAGGGGTAATGAGATGTGTGTGGATAAGAGTGAGAGGGTGGCTATGGCTGGGACCGGGGTCTTGTGTAGGGATTGGTTGACAGAGAGGTGCTGAAGGTGGGCATCCTGTGAGTGGGCCATGTATGCAAGCTATGTATGCAATATAGCCAATCAGCAGGGGCCAACAACAATACCCCCCAAGACAGATGATAGGTGGGAACAGTAGGAACCCAGAATTTAATTACAAAGACCTGGGTAGAAGGATTCTGCCCCTTTTAGCTCAAGGTCACTCTGAAGACTTTAAGTAGCTGTCACCCAGTAGTGTGAAGGAGGCTCACTGGCCAAATGGTGGACTGCAGGAGGGATTCAGGAGGTTGGTGTAGGGTTTACAGTCTGGAACAATGCAAAAATGTGCTTCAGAAGTACATGTGTAATCAGCACAGGGCAGTCTCAGGCTTTGTATTAGTTACCTTTTTTTTTTTTATCCATATACTAAACTGCTTGACTTAAGGGAGGGGAGGTGTAGCTTGGCTCACAGTTTGAGGGTGCTGTCCATCACAGAGGCAAAGCCATATAGCTCTTGGACTGTGAGGATGTCAGGAAGTTGATGATGATGAAATCTGGTACCCAGCTCACTTTCTCCTGTTCATTTAGCCTGAAACCCCAGCCCATGGCATGGAGCTTCCCACATTCAGGGACGATCTTCCATTTTCAATGAACCCAGTCCCATACTCTATCAAGTTGACGATATTGACTATCACAGACTTGGGCTTTGGAAATTCGACTTAGAATCATCAGCTCATTCTAGATCAACTCCAAGACCTAACGAGAAGACGAAAGTCAGAGAACAGAGGTAAGAGCATCGTAGAGACTTGTGCATCTGTCCAGGAGGCCAGCCCTAACCCCTAAGATGTCTACATGGTGAGCATGAGGGAGAACGGACAGGGTTTCATTGTGCTTCCACTCATTGTAATGACTCGTGGTGGCCTAATGCAAATGTCAACCATAGAGTAAACTGGGTGCTGTAGCAGAAAAACAGAACCAAGAATAAACATTGGCTCTGTCATTATTTCTAAGATGGAAAGGCTGTGTGTATGTGTACGTGTATGTGTATGTAAATGTTAATACAAGTGTGCCTCCCAGAGCTAGATACCAGTTCCAAAGAGCGGCTGTGCAGGATATTAAAAGTTTAACGAGGTGCCATTTCAGAGGTGCTAACATTTCCCAGCCAGAAATAGCAGTAGCCAAAACTTTTAATCTGAAGCAGATGATAAGTGGTGGATGTAAAGGTTGCTTGCTTAGAGCAAGGATGGGGCTAAGGGATGCCTGAGAGAGGGAGAGATCAGATGTGGATCCAGGAGTGGTCCATGGGCCTCTTAAAACGTAGCTTCAGTTCCTCTGCCTGAAAGTTTAGTTCAACGGCCAGATGGTGACAGTAAGTGAGATCAACTGGCCCAATACTTGGACCAGGGTAGGGGTGAGGGCTGGAGCTTAGGATGGGCATGGGGTGGGTAACCTTCTTGAGACTGGCAGTGTTGCAGAGGTCTTACACTGGAGCGGCTCAGAGCAGTTGAGCCCTGGGTGTGTAGAGTGATTCTTGCTATCCTGTTCATAAACCTTTCTGTAACAATTTGATTTCACCAAATTCAACATCTGGTGGACAGCTCACAGGGAAACATGTGTAACCCAGATCCTCCTACTGGAGTTAGCACGGGGGGAGGGGAACTGCAGGATGCCCTGCTGGCTGTGTGCAGGTGGCTGCTTTCTAGAAGAGAAGAGGGAAAGAGTGGGCTTGGAGCTCAAGGATCCCATTCACCCAGCCAGCATTCTAGATTTTTCCATGCCATATTTGCAGAAATTAGAAGTCCAGACTGCGGAATATTCCAGAGTGGCTTGTCACTTTTGTGTATGTGTATCCTCATCCATAGGTCTCACAGTAGTTCCTAGCTCAATAATTTCTGTGAGAATAAAGGTAGGCAAAGCGATGAACATAATTACTCACACAAAGCAGCAACAAATATCAGCCATCATATGAAAACCAGGCACAGCCACGTGTGTCAAAGTTTCTGGGTTAGAATATAAAACACAGACGAGGTGGTTCTGACCTGGAGGCGCTCAAGTTCTAGACAGGTAAACTGAGGCCAAAAGAATCTGTGGGGTGTCACATGCCATGTGTCATGATAGCATGCTGCCAAGATGCCAATGTTTTGAATGTTCATGCTCACTTAGGCAATTTATAAATGTTACATATCTAGGCCATAAGTGAACATGTATCAACTTAATTGGTCCTCATATAACACATCGAGGTCATTGAGGAAAAGGGAGAAGAAAGATTGTAAGAACCAGAGACAGTGGATAACTATAGGGAAACGGTGGGGTTTTTTTGTTTTGTTTTGGTTTGGTTTTTTTGATGTAGCAGGGCAGCTGCACATAAGACCTCACCGACAGGTGTGGCAACATGCATAAAGACAGAGTTCAAGCCAGATCAAATCCCAGCATGGAGGAGGGAGGACAGGAAGTCTCACCCCTAGCTGAAGAGATGTCCACAGTTGACATCTACCGGAGAGGGAAAGTTGGTTTTCTTTAATGATGTGTCTCCTGGTAGGTTGGCCATGACCCAGTGGATGCCCACACACCCAAGAGTATATGGTCAGTGCAAATTTAGACTTGATGTGTTAAAAAAAAATGGAGACAAAGTTTTATGGGGATGGAACTGGGTGGGTCTGGGAAGTCTTGGGGAAAGGGAGTGAATATGTTTAATATACATTGTATGAAATTCTTGAAGAAATTATACTTACAAAACACACACACGTCAGCACTCCATTAAAATGTCTGGTTTTATGGTAACTCAATTGATCTCCAAAATTTTCTGATCAATTTGGGTTGTTTGAACAAACAATATCAACGTTCGGTATTTGCAAAGCCCTTGAGAGCTTTCCAATGTCTCCTTATTTGTAGCCGTCAAACAAGGCAATGGTGTGGGGGATATTTTCATTATCTTTTTTTTTTTAAATGGGTGTGAACACTTATGTGCAAGTGTATGCATGGATGTAGAGGTCAGAGGGCAATACCAAATGCCATCTCTATGAATGCCATTCTCCTGTAGCCAAGAACTTATCAAGTAGCATGGGATGGCTGGCCTGTAAGCCTACAGCAGCTTCTCAGCCGTGGGACATGAGGAGCGCAGTGCTGTGGCCCCACTACATTTTAACATGGATTTTGTGTATTAAACTCAGGTCCTCATGCTCGTGATGCAAGAACTTCCTGTTGTCCCATGTTCTTTACTTTGGATGATCTTCACAGATGATGACATCAAGACCAGAGGTGTTCTGGGAGTGAGCTTATCATCCCTGAGGGGAATATAAATCACCCCTAAGTTTCAGGAACTCACCACAGACCAAACTAGCACCCCCGTCTTTCTCTAGGATATCCATGGTGTTTTCTAGATACCTAGGATATCTAGAAAAGTTTATACTTGCTATTGGCAGCAGCACATACACTGCTTTGACCTTCCAGCTTGTGACAGTCCCCTTCCCCTGCATCACTCTGTGATTGGTCTCTCCCCTCTTCTCTCCCCGTGGAGTCTTTTGCCAGAGTCTCTTGCTGAGTTCCATCTCAGGTTCTCCAGTTGTTTCTGATGGGTTTTCTCCCCCATTATTGCCACAGTTTGCTAAGCTGTGTCTCATTTCTGACTGATCGCTGCAGCTCTGCTGAGCTCCCTGCCTCCGGCCTCTCACTTTGATCGCGGTCCCAAGCAGATATGATTTAGGGTAGCCTTGGCCAATTCCACTAGGCTGCCATCCATTCGGGGGTGGTGCTGCTGAATCCCACCAGACCCTGCCTTCTCTGCACCTCAGCCACCAAACTCCTTGACAAGTAGGCAGGAGCCATTCCCCCACTTGCAGGCGGACTCTCTGAAACACATCATCATCAGGCAACTGCTCTCATCTGCCCGGCTTTGGCGAGTTCCAATTTTAAGAGCAGGGAGTTCCAGAGATCCTTGGCTCCCTTCATCTGGTTTCAGAAACCTATCAGAAGGGAACGGATCCTCCCCCCTAGCACATGTTATTATTTATAGGCCCAGGCACACTATTATTTTATGCTATGATTCTGGATCTTTCAAATGGTTCCCGTATTCTTTGTTCTGCTGTTTCTCTTATTAGATGCTGGACTTTGATTTACCGCCTGGGATAGCTCTTTCTTTTCTTGAACATTTACTAGCTGTCAGGCATCTGGTGCAGAGGCCTGTGCCTTTAAGAGCGAGGACAAGGAGCAGCTCTCAGGACAAAGTAATCTTACAGCAAGAACCTGGGCCCAGTGATGACGCCTAGCTGCCCAGGCAGGTTCCCTGTGAGCTTGCCAGTGCTGGGCACTGCAGTAGCGTTTCCCTCTATAGCACTGGGGGCTTGTGAGGTGGTTCATCAGGAAGATCCCAGCAAGTCTTCAAGGATGAAGTGGACCTAAGGAGGAACATCCCCTTGCCTATCAGTTGACCATAGCGCTTTTTCCACCTCTACATTCAAGGGAGCTTTGGGTTGCCTCTGTCATTGCTTGAAGTCATTCTTGCCTAGTGTTTCCCCAGCAGAGGGACATCCTACCCTGGGGACTTTACTATCTCTCCTGGAGCATCTTTGGCCTAGGTTTCCATTCAGTTAGTGACTTCAACAGCAAACCTCACTGCTGGTGTTCTCTCTCTCTCTCTCTCTCTCTCTCTCTCTCTCTCTCTCTCTCTCTCTCTCTGTCTCTCATTATTGTGTTTACATCCTGACTACAGATTCTCCTCCCCCTTTCCTCCCAGTGTCCCCGTCCCCACTGCCCTGCCACCCACTCCTCCTCCTTTTCTCTTCAGAAAAGAGCAGACCTCCCATGGAAATCACCCAAACATGGCATATTAAGTTGTGGTAAGACTAGGCACATCTTCTCATATTAAGGCTGGACAAGGCAACCAGTATGAGGAAAAGGGTCCCCAAAGCAGGTAAAATAGTCAGTCGACAGTCTCTGTTAACAAAATCAAGTTACACAACTGTTACATATATGTAGAGGACCCAGGTCAGTTCCATGCAGGCTCCCTGGTTGGTGGTTCCATCTCTGTGAGTCTCTGTGAGCCCAGGTGAGTTGATTCTGTGGGTTTTCCTGTGGTGCCCTTGACCCCTCTGGCTCCTATGCTTCTTCCCTCTCAATATGGCGGTTTCCCAAAAAGTTGGGAATCAGTCTACCTCAAGACCCAGCTATACCGCTCCTGCACATATATCCAAAGAATGCTCCATCAGACCACAGGGACTCTTGCTCACCTCAGAAACTGGAGATAATATAATCTAGATGTCCCTCAACCGAAGAATGGATGAAGAAAATGTGCTGCATTTACACAGTGAAATATCACTCTCTGATAAAAAGAAAGACATCACTAAATTTGCAGGCAAATGGATGGAACTAGAAAAGATCATCCTGAGTGAGCGAACCCAGACCCAGAAGGACAAACATGGTGTGTACTCACTTATAAGTGTGTATTCGCCATAAAGGATAACCAGGCTACGAACCCAAAGAAGCTAAGTAACAAGGAGGGCTGGAGGGAGAAGGGGTGCATTAGTCTTCTTAAGAAGGGTAAATAGAATAGACATCACAGGTAGATGGGGTGGCAGGGACAGGAGGGAGGAGAAGGGAGGGAGAGAGTACTGGGACTGAGGGACAATTTAGGGACAAGCTAGAAACCTAGTCCAGTGGAAACTCCCGAGAATCTATGAGGCTGAACTTTACCTAAGATTCCTAGCAATGGGAGATCCAGAGACTGAACTGAACTGGCCATCTCCTGTATCCAGGGAGGACTTCCAACGGAGGGAGTCACACAACCTTAAACCTACAATCTATTCTGCCTACCTGATGTGCTGGGGTACAGGTGGCTCAGAAATTGTGAGCGTTGGCCATCGTGACTGGTCCAGCTTAAGATCCATGCCACCCATGACATGGCCTGGAGGGCCAGGACACAGAGGCAGGATAGCCCAGAGACCAAGATAGAAGCAAACATGACTGGCAAAGAATCTCAATGAAACGATTCCTAACGTTATTCTGCTATACTCATAGATTTGTGCCTAGCCCAACCATCATTAGAAAGGCTTCATCCAGTAACTAATGGAAACGGATGCAGAGCCCCACAGTTAAATATTAGGCAGAAGTTAGGGGATCCTACAGAAGAAGAGACGGAAGGATTGCAGGAGTTCACTGGTGTTTTTATAGCTGAGAATATGGTCGACTCAGTGACCATGGCACCCTATGAGAGAAAGAGTTGAGATTGAACTCGGGTTTATCACTCCCAGGTTGGGTCTGGCGTGTCCTGCTCAGAGTGCGGCATGAAATATTTGTAGCCTTGCCTGACTGTGCTTTAGGCAGTGACAGTGATGGAGGCAATGTGTTTCTATGAGGGGAAAAGGTACAGACATGTGCCACTGTGAACACGGGTATGTGCAACATCCATTTCTGCATGGAGAGCTCCGGGAAGGTTACCAGCTTCTTTCTGTTCCAAGCGAGGTGGAAATTCGATCAGATCCTGCAGTGTCCACCCTAGCAGCCTGCTCAGCTTCTTTTCTGTTCTGTTTGAAATCTGATTATCCACCCTGACATTTAAAGCCCTGGAATAGGATGCTCCCACCTGGATATCACCCAGAGGATTTGAACTTGACAATCCAACTGCCTCCCTGCTCTGCCTTGTCACTTTGTACTCTCTATCTCATTAATGAGGACACCATCTGCCCCCACTTGGAGATTCAATCCTTTTGTTTCTGTCCCATTGCCAGTTGCCAGCTCTCGCCAGTGTAGGACATTCCCTCTTCAAGCCTTCGTCTCTTTCTGCCTGCCACTCACTCTCTTGGGTTAGGACTTAGCCGTTTTCCACCAGGTCCCCTAGTTCCCATGCCTGCTTTCCTTTGCTGAAGTGATTTTGCAACTCAGGTTACTTACTGTCACCATCACCCAGCTCTCAAATCCATCTGTGGCATCTTGGACAGAAAGAATCTATGGAGGTGCTGAACATGGAAGGTTGTCTTCCTGGCTTAGTTCAGGGTGGAACTCTGGACTCAACTCAAAGCAAACACATGGCTGCCTCCTAAGTTCCAGGACCCCAATTTCCCCCAAGTCCTCTAGCAGAGCGCACTTTTCCTGGTTCCAACAGCACCGCCACTATCCTCACCTGGGGACATCTCATGACCATCAGGGCCTGCTTCTGTTTCACGTCATAAAAGAAAACTTTTCGAGTCTCTCAAGCCCTTATTCCTCTTTGGAGATTTATTCTGTCCTGTCTCCGAAACAGTTTATTGTTATGTAATTGATTGATCATTTATACGTTCAGGGACCCGCACCAAGCCAGACCTATGGAAGGTGCTGGACATGGAGGTGGAGGTCCTCTCTCAAGAGGAAAGCTCATGTCACAAAATAGGACACAGTGTAAGAAGGGCACATCCTACCTTCCAGGTCTCCGTGGAACAGTGCAGGTTCTTTAGTTGATGACAGAGCTTATTCTATCAGGGCTGATGAGTTTCCCAGGACTGATAGAACAAGGTGCCATTAATTGGTGGCTTAAAGCAATAGAAACGGCTTCTCTCTTGGTTGGAAGATTAGAAGTCTGCAATCCAGATGATGGCAGAGCCATGGACTCTCTCCTTTGGCTTCTTGTGTTGCTGGCCATACTTGATGTTGAGTCTTTGCTTTTATTATATTATGTTCTTTTTTTTCTCTGTGTGCCTATGTCTGTTTTCATCTGATTTCCCATAAGCCATATTTGAGTTAATTCCACTATGGCCATCTTTAAAAACTCTGTCTCCAAATACTGTCACCTTCCAAAGCACAAACCAGCTTTCCGTCACTGTGAGAGCAGACCCATGACCATCAGTTACTAAGGAGAGGCAGGTTACTCTGTACCATGATTTCTGAGAGTTTACCGTGGAGTCATTTGGTTCTATTTCTTTGGGTCACTGGTGTCATAGTATGCCATGGTGGGAGCATGTGACAGAGGAGGGCTGTTTACTGTCTACTGACATAAAAGCAAACAAAGCTATAGGAGAGAGCAGGTTTTCTCCTCCTCCTCTTCCTCCTCCTCTTTCTCCTCCTCTTTCTCCTCCTCTTTCTCCTCCTCTTCCTCTTCCTCCTTCTCCTCCTCTTTCTCCTCTTCTTCCTCTTCCTCTTCCTCCTCCTGCTCCTCCTCCTTCTGCTCCTCCTCCTCCTGCTCCTCCTCCATCTCTTCTTCTTCCCTCTTCTTCATCTCCCTGAAAAGTACACCCTCAGGGTGTGCACTGACTTCCTGCAATATGATCCCACCTATAACAGGGTCATACCACCTCACACTGTTATCCCACACTAGAGACAAAGCCTTTAGCATATACGTCATTAGAGGATATTTCCTACCCCAAAGCCAGCAGGTATTAAGGGTTACAGTTTCAACATAAGGAGAGAGAGGTAGAGGTGATTTAGTCCATTGCAGCATCCAATGAAGAAGTCCGACAGCGATCTGTCTGTGGCCAAACCACAGTAAAATTACATCTGTATGCAAAAAGAGAGTTTCACACCATGGCCTTTTCCCCTGGGCTGACTGACCTTTTCTCTGACCAGGAGAAAAGAGGAGGTGGAGTCCTTCAGGGAAAGCTTCCCCATGAACAGTCATGGTAGTCTTTCTCATTTTTTATGCCACCCAACATCTCTATAACATTGGGTCTGCAGGTTATCAGCTCCTAAAATCTCCATCATGACAGCCTCCTCTTAGTCCCTCTGGGACTATTGGCCTTTGCTGCCAATGTAGGGAGGCCTCGAAGTCTAACACCAGTTCACTTGACTGGTTCAAGTACCATGGGCATTCTTTGCAGGACTGAGGGAGACAGAGCTGCCCTTTGCCAGGTGGGACTGAGGCTGTTGGTATGGGTGGGTGGTGAAGCCATAGCCTCCTGGCCTCATCTACTCTTGGGGGAAGCATCCTACCTGACTCCCTGCCTGCACCCTATGTATACACTGTGCCTCCTATGACCCTGGATCCCATAGTGTGAAGATTTTGTATTCAGAAGAGCAGCATCCCCAACTCTGAACACTTAAAATACACATTATCACTCCATCATTCCTAGGGACATGAGTGACACTGATCATCACATGCCTCCTACCTAGGAGACAGAGTAACTCAGAGAGCTGACACTGCCCCTTTCTCCCACAGTGATCCCATGTTCTGTCTGTTCCTAAGTCTCTCTTCCCAGTAATGTCAGAGACAAATCTCTGTGTCCTACACCATGTCCTTATACTTCCTGAGATGGGTTCGTCTGTTCTTCTCCTCTCTTCTCTCTGTCATTGCTCAAGAGCTGCACATCATCATTGAGCCTCATGGTTGAGGGCCATGATGTGGGTCTCCATGCTGGGCATCTCCCAGCAATGGGTCTTCTACAAGTCATCTTCCTTTGCCTGTCCACCATAGGCTCTGTTCACACCTGCACCTGGCAAGATGACTCCTTGTCTCCAGACAGTGTCTTCTGAACCCCAAGATACCTCAGAAAATGGCATGTTGGTGAGAATAAGGATCTTAGAGCCTGACTTTGGAGTTAAGTTGCTGAATATATATGTATACTCTTACATATATATAAGAGTAGATGAGGTCAGGAGGCTACATATATACATATGTATATATACACATGTATATATATATACACACATATATACACACATATATGTGTATATGTGTATATGTGTATATGTATATTATATGTATATATATATATATCTATCTATTTATCCCATTGATTCATTTCCTCTAGAGAACCCTGACTAATAGAACTAGGAGTCACCCAGATGCCTAGTGTTGTGTTTGTTTATAATCCCTTGTTTTCTTGGTAGCACATGGCTCAGGTAAGATGAATTATGATTTTGTGTTTGTGATGAGGATACTGCCAATGAAGGAACCACTAGTTTGGGAAGCATGATCATGTGGTGTAATATCCAGGGTTGCTGAATATGAATATGGAGACTGAATATGAGGTATGTCCATGGTTATAGGCAGGCCAGAGTCAGTCTGTGTTTCAGGAACTGCGAAGTTCATACGGTGAGGTGTGGTGGTTTGAAGGAGAAATGTCTCTCACGATCTTGGGCACTTGAAAATCTGCTCCCCAGATGGTGATGCTGTTTGGGGAAGGGGGGCTTACAAGGCATAGCCTAGCTGCACCAAGTGTGTCACTGGGGGCTGGCTTTGAAAGTAAAAATCTACTACCACTAGAGTCCACTCTGCTGATTCATGTTTTCTGTTGTTCAAGATGTAAGAGCTCTGTTCCCTCTTGCTGCCTCCGTGCTGGCTGCCATGATGAACTCAAACCCTCTGTACCGGCCTTGGTTATGGTATTTTATCACAGAAACAGAAATGTAACTAATACTTGGGGCTTCTTCTTCCCAAAGCAAGTCACTTGGCAGTAATGCTTCCTGAATCGTGAAGGGTTGTTAATTTGGGAAAAAACACTCTGTCCTTCTTAACAGCAGCAATGTTCAAACCAGCTTTTTGTAGTCTCACCTAGAGTGGTAGCCCGCCTTCTCTTTGTCTCTTATCCCAGTCTTCCCAACCTGTAGGCCAGCCTTGGATCTAGACACTCCTCTGGCCTTCCAGTTCTAGCTCATTAACCATGTCTAGGAAGAGGGGAATTTCCTGAAAAATCATGTCTGAAATTTGATTTCCAATGCTAAAAATAAGATTGGTGAGTGGCATGCATTCTTTGCTATATGGAAGTTGAGTAAGACTTTCAGTGGTAAATATTTGCAACCTAGCAACAAGAGTTCCCATATTGCAGGGGCTGTTGAGCTATTTCTTCACCGGCTGCTTTCATTGCCATGGCATGGACATCACTGACCAGGAGGGGACAGAAATTAGAGGGCATCTGGCATGGAAGGTTTAACATGTGACAACAGGGACCATTGACTTCACCACATTAAACCCTCAGGAGATCAAGCAAGCAAAGGCCTCATTTTCTATGCTAAGACTTTGAAGTGCAAAGACCTGGTCACGGGTGTAAGGCCACACAGTGGGGCTAGCATTGAATCCTTAGCCTAAAGTCTTAGACTTTATCCCCAAACCACATGGTTCCCTTTACATGGTTGCTTGTTCTTTTTGATTACTTTGGGATACATTACAGAAGTGCTGGGAAGAAGCACAAGGAAGAGGCTTAGGGTCAATGAGTGTTCACTAGCCGCAGTATCGTGTTTTCCCATGGGCTGGAACTGGGTTTTGCAAGGAGAAACCCAAGTGGAAGAGAACCCCTTTTTGGGAAAATCTTAGTAATCTGATGCATGTAAACATGTAATTTTAAGAGCCTCTATCATATGAACAAATTCTATCAAGTGGAGAGTAGTTTTAAGACAGGACTGAAAGAAGAGTGAGCATTGACTGACAGCTCACCGTGACATTGTGTGAGGTGCTTGACATCTAGGAGGTGTTGTGTGCTATGGTCCTTAGAAGGCAAAGTCTTCCCACTGTGTGGATGAAGAAATTAAGGCATTTGTCTTGAATCTCCAAATAGCCTTAGCAGGAATTTAGAGTCGTGTTCTAATGTCTGGACCCAGGCTCATAACCACTAGAGTCTCCTCCTCCAGTCCAGCACTCTCCCTCTTTCTCTCTCCCTTTCTCTCTCTCTCTGTCTCTCTCTCTCTCCCTCTTTTTCTCTCTCCCTCTCCCTCTCCTCCCCCCTCCCCGTGTGTGTACAAGAAAATACATGAGTATGCATAATCACATATTTTGGTGAGTGTACGTGCGTGTGTGTAGGTCAGAGGACAGCCTGCTCAGGCACCAATAAGCTAGCAGTCCCGTGAACACTGGGAATCTACCTGTCTCCACCTCCCCAGAGCTATGACGACAGCCCTTTGCCATCACATCTGGATTCTTTGCATGGCTTCTGAGGATCAAATTCATGTCCTCATTCTTATATTTTCCTAACTGATCTGTCTTCCCAGGCCCTGGCTCCTGTGTTGTTTGAGGAGGAGGAAGAGGAGGAGGAGGAACAAGAGGAGGAGGAGGAGTAAGCATTGTCCAATGAAGGCCTTTGCTGATGGTTAGCAAAGCCCTGCACTTGTTTGGTGAGGTCTATTAGAAAAGAGGAAATGTGTATTCTCCCAGCTGTAGAGGCCAGAGACCAGGATCAAGTTTGGGCATGGCTAGGTTTCCTCTAAACTATCTAATGGGGAACTCGGCTCTAGGATTCTTTCCCAGATGGGCTTGTACCTGCATCACCTCAATTTTGTGCCCACCATTGGATTCTCTTTGGATGTCTGTCCCTTTGTCTAAATGTTCACATTTTAAGATTATTGGCTGCTCTTGCAGATTTAATTAGACACAGGTTTAATTCCCAGCACCCACATAATGGCTTACAACTGTCTGTAACTCTAGTCCCAGGAGATCCAACACCCTCTTCTGATCTCTGAGGGAATCAGGCATGCATGCATACAATGCGTTTTCATACATTTGAGCAAAACGTTTATACACATGAAATCATAAATAGATATACAAAGATCTAGTTAAAAAGACGAACCTCAATAGTATTTGATATATATCCTTCCTAATGACACAAGTTACCTTGCTTTACCTCTATAAAGTACTAGTTTCAAGATCATGTTTTGAGTTGCTAGAAATGCAATGATTTAAACATAACGGGTTCCCTGCGGTTTCATGTGTTTGAACGCTTGGTCCTCAGCTTATGGTGTTGCTTTTGTATCATTGTTAAACATTAGGGCTCTAACTAGCAGACCTAAGTATTGGCAAGCCTTGAAGTTTGCATTTCTTCTGGCTCTGGCCAGGCTCTCTGATCCATGAAGGTTGAAAGTAGTAGCCATGTGTTCCTGCTACCTGCAGCCTAGTCCCTCCACAGTGGCTTCCTGCCATGATAAACTGCTTTCCTGGAAACCATGCACCTTCAAGTCACTTATGTCAGGAAAGTTGTAACAGCTTTGAGAAAGCACAGTACTGGGAGTTGGGATGTCTATATGTATTTGGGGGAATACAACTCAACCACGAAAACTTTTAATGGCTGCTAAGTAGACAAAATACGCTTTCCTGATAGAATGTTTTGTCATTTGCCTTTACCCTTAAATGTGAACCTGGACCACCTTGGTGCGTTCAAATTCACTGCCATCTCCTCTGCCTCTTTCCCCAGTGTCTACGAAGCAAGTCTCTGCTCATTCTCCAAGGACAGAGACTCGGTTGGAACCACCTACAGGTCTCCTCAGAGCCTCCCTTTTCACAATTTGTGTTTACTTGCCCTTCTTTTCTTGAAGTTACCAGTGTCATTTCCCATTCTTCTATTAGAGCCACCTGCCCCCATGGTCTGTGACCTCCCCTGGCTCAGGTCTGTGCCTCTGACACAGTTCTTACAGGGTGTGCTTACTTAGGGCGCTGGGTGCTCTCAAAGGTATTATCTTCATGAAGAAGTGCAGTATACCCATATCTATTGAAGCTAACTATGGACAGTTTTCTTCAGTACAGAGGAAGAAGTTTGAAATAGACAACATCTATAGAACCTATTTGTGAAGTTACTCGGTGGCCTCATAGTTTTTATTTTCATATCTATTTACTAACATAATTTCAGATAGGAGTTTTGCCTTTCTATTGCTGGCTTTCTGTATCTTGCTTTTTGGTATCTGTCGCTAAACTTACCAATATAATCATTGCACATTTTTTAATATTAAGCCAGAAACATTTATTTCTATGCATATGGTTGAGATAAAGAGCTGATCTTTGACCTGTGCACAGAACCAGCTATTCCAATACAATCGGTTAGAGAGCAGTGATGGACTTTTCTTAGATTCTCAGACAGCCCCTGCAGCTAACTTTTGACTCAGTTATACCTCATCTGTTTTTTTTCCTATTCTTTTCCTGACACGCCACAATTTTTTTTTTGAAACATGAATATGAAATCCCCCAGAAACATTTAGAGGGAGTTGTCAGACCTAAATAAGGATCTAAAAATACAAAACCTTAAAATTTAGTTAAGTGTGCTGTGGTGAGAATGGATAGATTCTACAGGATTAAAAAAAAAAATCTATGTGCTTTTGTCTAGGTTTTTAAAATTATCAGAAAGATGAAAGGTTCATGGCAGGTTTGAGGGGGTAAGAACAACCTGATTGATGTCACTGGAAATGAATGCCTGGGCCACCAGAGGGAAGGACTGAGATGCTATTCCTCCTCTTCAAAACACCCCTTCTTTCACCCTCAGATAAGAGGTCAGCCAGGTTCTTAAAAATCAGAGGTTGCTTATTCTTTTATTTTTATCGTTTTAATTGGTTATTTTATTTATTTACATTTCAAATGTTATCCCCCTTCACAGCTTTCCCTCCACAAAACTCCTATGCCATCCCCTCCCCGATTCTATGAGGTTTCTCCTCTACCCACCCACCCACCCACCCACCCACTCACCCACTCACCCACTCCTGCCTCACCACCCTAGCATTTCCCCTACACTGGGGCATTGAGCCTTCACAGGACCAAGGGACTCCCTTCCCATTGATGCCAGATAAGGCAATCCTCTGCTACATCTGCAGCTGGAGCCATGGATCCTGAGGAATGGGAAACTGGGGGGGGGGTGGGGTAGCCACTAGAAAGTTACAGATGCTAGGAAAGCAAGAGGCTCCCGGGACCCAACAATGATTGTGGAGAGCCACACCAACACTGCGCGCCCTAAAGATGGCGCCTGTCAGATGTGCCAGAGCTGTACAACTCCTGGCTGGGCGGAGAGATGGGAGGACTTAGCAATCGCCTGACCTGACTTTGCTAGGCCCGAGCCTATGGCTTGCAGTGGCGTGATGTGGAGTGCTGGGACGTCATTTTCAGGGATATAAGGCTTACCCGAGGAGGAGAGGAGATCGGAGGAGAAGCCATCAGATCGCCCCGGGGCTCACCCATTTCTTTCAATGCCTGAGTAAATTGCTGTTGGAAGGAACTGTTGTGCGTGTCTTTCTTCCCGCTGGTCGGGAGCTCGGCGTGTCACAAGTGATGACATTAGCTAAAAAAAAAAAAAAAAAATACCCCAAAAGGGAGAGAAAATCTATAGAGATCATATCCAGAGGTTTGTCATGGCCCCCTGGTTGAGGGATGGGGCCACCCACCCATCTCAAAAATGTTAACCCAGCATTGTTCCTGTCTAAAGAAACTGCAAGGGACAAAGAGTGGAGCAGAGACCAAAGGAAAGGCCATCCAGAGACTGCCTCACCCAGGGATCCATCCAAACTGCAGACACCAACCCAGACACTATTGCTGATGCCAAGAAGTGTTTGCTGACAGGAGCCTGGTATAGCTGTCCCCTGAGAGGCTCTGCCAGAGCCAGACCAATACAGATGTGGATATTTTTAGCCAACCATCGGGATGAGCACAAGGGACCCCAATGGAGGAGTTAGGGAAAGGACTGAAGGAGCTGAAGGGGTTTGCAACCCCATAGGAAGAACAACCATATCAACCAACCAGATCCCCCACATTCCCCAGAGCTCCCAGAGACTAAACAGCCAACCAAAGGAGTTGCCTATTTTTATCTGTGGAGGAGTATGGGGAGGGAGGAGCAAGAAGACACAGGGAATGAAGGAAGCTCAAGGGGCCCTATGACAACTTAAGGGGTGAGAACAAGCTAGCTGGCCAGATTCCCAAGCTGGTGGGAATGGAAGGCAAGGCCACCGAGTGGCAGAGATCCTGGGGACCAAGCTGAGAAGACAGCAGTGATAGCCACAACGCCACTAAGTTCAGCTGTCCATAATTCTTCTGGGCCACACACTAGGTTGGTGTTTCCTGTTTATTTCAGCTCTTTCTGTTGTGTTTGTTGTTTTGTTTCTTCATTTATTCCATGAGGTAATGTCTCAGTACATAGCTTGGTTGGCTTCGAACTTCCAATGGTGCTCCTGCCTTTCCTTCTCCTGTGTTAGGGCCACGAGTGTGAATCTCCATGTCTCACAAGCACATACCCTAGATTTTACAATGCAGATAAGAAAGAGGGTTGTGAGGTGCTATGTAACTAGCATCAGTGACATACCTCGCAGTAATTGTCAACTTGACACACCCATGGAAAAAGGAACGCCACCCGACACATCGCCTTCATTGGATTGGCCCTTGCATATGTCTATGGGGGAATTTTCTTAATTGTTATTTGTAAAAAGTCCCAGTCCACTGTTGGCGATACCATCCCTAGGCAGGTGGGTCTGTGTTGTTAGAGGAAGGTAACTGAGCAAGCTAGAGGGAGTGATCCAGTAAGCAGGGTTCTTCCATGGTTTCTATATAACTATGATCCGTAAGCCAAATAAACCTCTTCTTCCAAAAATTGCTTTTCGTCATAGTAATTTATCTAGTCTCAAGAGGAAAGCAAATTTAGACGGTCACTTGGGTCTTACAGTCAGCATGATGAATGGCAGTAAGACTCTGTCGTATCTTGCATGTAAAATATTTCCTACAGACTCATGTACTAGAATGCTTGGTCCTCCATTGAAGGTGCTGTTTGGAAAGGTTATAGAAACTTTACTAGGGGACACTTACTGGAAGAAGAAAGTGGGCCGCTCTGGGTAGAGGGTGACCCTTGAGGTTTTATACTTTACTGTACTTCCTGTCTGCTTCTTGAGTACGGATACAGTATGTATAGCCAGTCCCTTGATCCAGCCACCCTGCTACCCCTAACCAGTCTTCCCTATTGTGATGAACTGCATCTTCCTTGAGCTATAAGCCAAAATAAGCTTTCTCCCTTAGGTTGTTTTTATCATATTTTATCACAGCACCAGTAGAGTGATTAAGATAGTCTCAGTGTTCAAAATAAGGATATTTAACATGGTGTGTTAACTAGGTACTTTATAGTGTGTGTGTGTGTGTGTGTGTGTGTGTGTGTGTGTGTGTGTGTGAGACATGGCAGGACCTAGTAGACTTCTGTTGGGTTTTACCAGAAGAAGAGAAAGAACAAATAGAAAGCAAATAGAACATTTTTGAGTTTCTGAGAAGAGTAAGTCCTTATGGAACTGAGATGCTTTGCTTCCAATGTCCTAGACAACTTTCTACTACTTCTTACTTGATGACATTGCACTGGCTTTTCATGCAGCTAAGTGAGCAGAACTCAAGCTCCCAAGGTAGGCACATTTGCCGAGACACATACCAGCTCTGCTTCCTCTTAGCTGCTGAGGATTCAAGCAAGTCCCTTAATTTCTCTGATTATTTCATCTGGGGCACAGAGCATGTGAGGCCTCCCCCAAGAGCTTCCTCAGAGAATAATGACATGGTGTGTGGGAAATGCCTGGTGACCAGCAGGCATCTCACGCCATATGGCACTCATTCCTCCTTGTGGTAGGTCAGCCTCCTCATGTACTGGTTCCTGGTGCCTGGGAGCCACAGGGACGCCATGCTTTCCCACGTAGATCAGATGACCACTTGAGATAATTATAAGGTTCCTGTATTGGATGTGTGCTTTAAACAATCTCTCAACACTTGCCCTCTTGGCTGTGACAGAAGTGAGTCATACAAGAGCCAGGAAAGATGGAGAGAAGGCAAGGAGGTCAGGAATCCCTAGGGACTAAGAACCACCTGGACACGTCTCCCCACCTAGATTCCCAGGCAGAACAGAACAGACACTCATGTGGCAGCCACAAGAGGGTGTGCTTCATCCCCAGACCCTGCACCCAAACAAGAGAGAGCAGGGGTGGGGGGTGGATAGCTAGAGAAAGAGATCTGTCTCATGATGAATCCCAGGACTGGAGGACAGCCCATGCAATGCTTTGATGGCACTTCAGTGTCTAGACACTAGAGCTTAAAGAGTCAAATGAGAAACCGTACAGGGTGACCACAGTCAGCAATGAGGTGTTGAAGAACCAAACTCCCACATGTTTTCTCAAGCTTTATAGTCAGACTTCCCACCATAAGTTCACATAGTTACCACTTTTCACTCTGATAAGGGAGCTACATGCTTAGCCTTGGTCACTTACATGGCGTGAAAATCCCCCAGGGCAAGAAGTTACATGTTCCACCAGTGTCACTTTCAATCTATCTATCTATCTATCTATCTATCTATCTATCTATCTATCTATCTATCTATCTATCTATCTATCTTATATAATATATCATATATATATATATATATATATATATATATATATATATATATATATATATATATGTCAGATGAAAAGGCTACCTGGGAAGGAAAGCATTGATTTCAGCTTACACTTCCAGATCAGTCCATCTCTGGGGGGGAAATTAGGACATTAATTCAAGGCACTTAAACTTAAGACTTAAGGCAGGAACTGAAGCAGAGCCTATGGAGAAATCCTGCTTACTGGTTAGTTCCCAGGCCTTCTATCACACACACATTTAGCTAGCTTTCTTATATGATTAGGACTGCCTGCCTAGGGAATGGTGCTACTCACAGTGGGCTGGACCCTTTCACATCAGTCAATAGACAAGACAATCTCTCTTAGGATGTGGCCATAGGCCAATCTGATCTGAGCAGTTCCTCAGTTAAAACTCCCTCAAATGCCTGTCAGCTCTGTCAACTTGATAGTGAAGCTAACTAGAAAAGGGTCTTAAACTGTTCCCAGGTAGGAAACCAAAAAGAATGTCACTACCACATAATGCTTACTACAAGCCTTTCAGCCAGGGATTCTAGCCATTACAGCCTCTTGAATTTTTAAAGTCACAGCGCTGAAACATTAAAACACAGGCCAAGTGTGGAATCCTTACCCCATGTATCTGACCAGAGAACCACTTGGCAGCACTGGAATGATTCCACCTTTATGTGATGAACAGGAAGGCAAAGAAAGCTTGGAGAAACCTGACACTGGGCTCATGTAACTTGAATAGCTATGTCTCAGCTCTGTGGTGGTGGCCAAATCCCTAGACACTCCATGGAACAGGGAGAGGAGAGTGTTGAGAAGGTTCAAGAGAGATCATATACACTGTGTCACAGGTCTGGGGTGTAGTGAATGACAGGACAGCGCCATGGCTCATGTCCCAGTTGTGGGACAGTGAGTCGAATGAATGAATGAATGAATGAATGAACAAAACCAAAATGCACAGGTATAAATGTTTAGCCTAGTGCTTTGCAGGACGTAAAGCTGCTCATCCCTCTATAACTCAGCCTGTCCCCTCTGGGCAGAAGTGCAGATGACAACTTCAGGGTCCCCAAAGCCTATCTTTCAAGGTAGGGCCTACATCTGGATTTTGGCTTACATGTGTCTGTCTTTATGCACTCGGGGGACGTCCCTTTTCCTTGTAGAGCAGTTTCCTAAAGTCCTGCTGCTGTTGATTTGAAGTGGCTAAGCTTCCTTCTGAGCAATAGGACTGGGTATTAACTCATCACCTTCTCCTTTTGGCTTTCCTAGAAACAAGGATGAATCCTATAGATCTAAGCCCTACACCAGCAGGACCACCCATCCCTCCTTCCAACATGTGCAAATTGTCTTTTTCCTAACAAGCCCAAATGATTGCCTCTTTAGTCCTGTAACTAGCATTTCTTCTGAGTTCATGAATTCCAGAGCTAGTTGTACAATTTTGCCTTTGAAGCTCAGCTTCCACTGTGGGCTCTCAGAATTATTTACTGGGGAAGAACTTAACCCAGAAACTGGTACCCAAGGGTGTGTCCATCAAGGGTGTGTTTATCCTTACCCAAAGTCCCATGGACTCACCTCCAACTCCCACGTGACTTCACAAGGCTGTTATTTTCTCAGTGACATCTCTTCCTTAGCACCGATGACTTTAAATAAAAATGTTAATTGTTTCTCAGAAGTTGTGCAGTGAAGAACGAGGGCTGCCATTGTTGGAGAGTGAGACCTCCAAACTCCCAGGCAGCTAGGAACTGTCTTGCCAAATTCTGGAAACTCTCCACTGGCCAACCATCCATTTGTGCAGAGGAAGCTGCAATTTGCATCAAGACCCATTTTCATATGGGTGTTATTTATGGAGCCTCTTTCCATAGTGAGGACAGCAAGTTCCTGAGTAATTAGAATCCCATCTTCTTAGGAGAGCCGAGGGTACTTTCTAGCTATCACCACCTTCTAATGGGTTTGCAGTGATGATGTCTCTGCTTCCATAAATAACATGCTCCATGGAAATAGAGAGTCATTAAAGTGGGGCGGCACCTATGCATTGCTTCATAACCACTAGGGCAGTGCTCACTTAGGAGGAGGCATGTTAATACACAGGTTGTACTCTGTATTACAAAACACAAACTGACTGGTACAACCTTGTGAATTGTGCTGTATATACTTCATGTTAACCCTGGCAGGGATGGGACAGGATGGCCATTATTGGGACCTCTGGAAGCCCATGGTTCTTGAGCAGAACTGCATATCTGATTTGCAGGTCTGGGAAGCCCTGGGAGAGTTGCCTGCACTGTCTGAGCCATGACTTTCTCCTCAGGACCATGGAGGTGACAGTGGCTACTTGATTTACATACTAAGATTTGCAAATGAGATGAATTAGGTTAGAAGTAAGCAGGATGGAGCCTTATTTTTTTTTTTTTTTTTTATTTTTTATTTTTTTATTTTTTTTTTTTTTGCATATTCCCCTGGCTCTCTGTTACATCAGATCTTCCTTCTCCATCCTTCTCTGAATCCTTGGAATGTATCCTCTGACTTCATAAAGTTCTCCCCCTAGTTAGAACCCACTTACTTCCCTAGCTTGGGCTACATCAGCTGGATTGGCAGACATACAGAGGGACCATGAGCTCTTTCTTCTCTGAATTCTTTCTTCTTCTTTTTTCCTCCTTGGGGAGTGCCCAGCTCTTCTGAGAATGCAGCTATATCAAACTGTATACAGAGGGGATAATCTCCATAAGACCTTTTAAACCTAGTAGAATCCCAGTGAGACATTGATGATGTCCATTCTTTGGATATGAGTCTACATTTCTCAATGCTTATGGGTTGAAATTTATCCCGTTGTGAGGCATGAAGAAGATGAAAACTTCCAACTTCAGTATTTGAATGTGGGGCCTCTGGAAAGTGATTTGTGTTAGTGAAAGTCAACGGAAGCTAGGAAAATGCCTCAGCTTATAGTGTTTGCTTTGAAAGCACGAGGATGCGAATTCTTCAAAATCTATATAAATCGTTAGACAAACTACTGTGCATTGTAATCTATTGAGCGGGGCTGGGTCTTCTTGGAATGGGAGACATTGGCTGAGCTATCAGGACACGTAATGACCTTATTAACCTGGTAAACTTGCAGGCAGGCATTGGTCTTTGAATGTGGTCTGAGCAGTCTGGGGTTTCCAAATCAGACCCAGTGTGCTTCTGATCCTGAATTCAAAACACCCAAGTACTAACTTCAAACTGGTTTCTTGGGCTTGGATCTTTTTATCTATCTGGTCTACCTGCTCAGCCCACTCCCCAATTGCCAATTCTTTCTTGGTTTATTTCTTGTTTTGTTTTGGCTCCAGCATCCCTGACTCAGCTTTGCAGTCATCATACTTCAGATGTACTATTAGTGGTCTCCTTTCCTGGTGAGACTTCAGGGTGTCCTTCCCTTCCTCAGCCTTGACTTACCCTTCTCAACCACTTCCGCACATAGCGTGCTTTGCCAAGATGTCATCATCAAATCATCTTCTCTTGTCCCTCATGATCTGACCTTATAGATTGCCTTCTTATTTATTATTAATTGATCTAGACAATTGCCCTGGTATGATAGAAAGGTAGAGAGACATACGCCCAGGCCTTCAATAACCTTAAAGTATGATTAAAATAACAAAATACAAAACAACAAAACCAAAATAAACAAAAAAAAAATGAAGAGAATTCCATGCAGGCACAGTGTGTTACCCATCCCAAGGCACAGCCCTGTTCACATTGCACATCTCTGCTACCCCCAACCCCAGCCAGGCCACTTGATTAAAGGGGCTTGTCCTGTTTTTAAAGATCTACGGCTTGCCGGCTCCCCTTCATGTTCCTGAAGAGCAGCAGGCAAGACCAATTTGAGATGCTTGGGTCTGATTGATGCGGGTATGGTTAACACTGGATGAGGGCATTCCCCCAGCCCCTTCCTCTCTTTCCCCTCCAGGCAGCTTTTATGTCTCTGGGCTTTTATCCGATTATTGGTACCACCTGGAGATGAGCTGACTCTCCAGCAGCTGGTGGAGGAAACGTAGAGCTTTGGCGAGCCGTTTATTTGTAAGCCTGGGCTCACAGGCTTCTGGACTGTGCCTCCCTTGCCCTGTTCACTTGGAAAGGCAATCTCAGGCTGATTGTGAAGCCCAGGGGAGCACAATCTACTTTTTGAGTTCTTAGCCCTGCTGGATTAGGTGGGAATTTCCAGAATGATTGTCCAAGGAACAAGCACCAAGGAAACGAAATAGTTGAAGGACAAAGGCAGTTTGGCTGACATCATGCAATCCGCAGATCCCAAAGCCCTGGTATCCTGTGACATCTACAGACCTGCGCTTATTCTCTGTTCCATCATACAAGGACCTGCATTCTTCTGTGCCTTGAACAGGCATCCTGAGCATTTTCACATATGATATGATCTTTTACTTGGATGGTACATGTTCTATTCTATGTATCAACCCTGTCTTTTTTTCCTAAAGGTTACAGTCCTCCAGGGAATTGATCTCCTCCCTCAGCCTTTGAGGTTCTCTAGTGTCCTAGCACTGAGCTAACCCCCCGAGTGGGCAGTGATGGTGCTCTTAGCATGTCCTGCTGTCTGTGTAAGAGAGGGGGAGGTTCTGAGGAAGCACAGGTAACATGTTGGGCAGCAAGGGTAATGTCAAGGAGGAAGATGGGAAGAAGAGAACTTCAAGTACTCAGGTAAGGGTGACTTTCCTAGGAGCATGGCACCAAAGAGGATTTATCAGGGTGAACTGAAAGCGAAAGGGGATGGAGTAACTCTTCTAAGAGGGAAAGGCCCATGCAAAAAATTCAGAGAGAAAAAGACATGAAGTAGGATTGAGAGAGTGTGTCGGTGAGCTTCAGCTGTGTAACAAAACGCTCTGATCCTTGATGACTCAAAACAGAAATCATTTATTTAGTTCATAGTTCTGTCAATCACCAGACCACAGGCCAGGGGATTCAAGGTCTACTTTGTAGGTGTTGCAGGGATTGTCATTGGAGAGGTCTATGGTCATATTTTTACTTGCAACACTGCTGGGTGACATTGCAAACGTGAACATAGTGAGAGGGTTTCTAGGGTACTTTTAAGTTTGGGTTTCCTCAGGAGATGGGAAATGCATTTGCATATTTAATAAGAGAAGTTAGAGACATTGAAGATCATCTTCGTATGACTTAGAAGATTCCCTATGGGAATCTTTCTTCTTGGTGAAGGAAAGACAGAGTTTCTGGCACTGAGTCTTCTGACATTTTCAGCCTCCAGATCCCAGGCTTCAGGACACTAACCTTTAGGCTGTAATAGTGGGAACAGGCATGGAAAATAGTGAGAGAGTGCCCATAGGTGTCTGTCTGCAGGATTTGCCAGTCAGGTCTCTTCTTTACCGTCCCAGCTTGTGACTGAAGTGTCTTTGCTGGGTAGGTGCATTACATGCTTCTTACTGTTTCTGTTACAAGACCACGTTTCTATTACAAGCTGTGATTCATAGTCTGGAACTTAGAAGCCCCAACCAATGCACCAGTAGCATGGCAGTGTTCCTGGGGCTGAGCATGCAGTGGAGAATCCAGATCTTTTCTTTCGGAGAGGCGGTCAGCTTTTCTGAGCTTGCTGCTCCAATAGATGCTAGTCTACCCTCAGCATGCAGTGATTCCAGGATGACGATGAAGCACCTAATTGCTCCTATCCCAAGAAAGCAGCCATGTAGGTAGGTGCCTCTGTGCAAAAAGGCTCTCTGTCTCCTGCCCTCTTGGCAGGGACTTTGTCACACTGCATGTAATTAACTCTACTTCTGCCTTCTGTTTCTGGTGAAATTCTTTACAGGTCACACATTACTGGCTTATCAATGCTGTCCCTGGAAACACAGTCCTCTCCCTGCCTGTAAAGTACATCATTTTATCCCCTACTCGCCCATCATATTTCCTGCATGTCTCTGACCCTCCTGCCCCCACCATAAGGGAATCTTAGTGAGGATATCAGGTCATTCCTGATCTTCAAGAGTCTTTGCCCTTCTCTATGTCCTGACTTTATTTAAAAGGCATATGACTTACAACTGGCCAGAGTGGAGAGAATAAATGAGTGTGCCATGCTAAGGTTTCAATGTGACACTTACATCACACTGTTTCCTGCAAGGCTCAGGAACCATCACAGAAGAGAGTGGACAGATGGTAGGATCTAGAGGTTGAGGGGGGGACACTGTAAAACAGTGCCTTCTGGACATGACAAGCCATTGCATCCATGAACTCATAGCAGCTGTGGTTGCCTATGCAGGATCTATCCATCAACATTCAAGCATGGATGGGGAGACACCCAGGAGGTCTCTTCTGGTCCCCAGCTGAAGCTGAGGACTACTGAGGACTACTGATGACCGTTAAAGAAACCTGATTTCTTCAGGAGTGTGTTCTCCGGTCGGTTCACCATGCTCCAGTGAATGGCTTCACACCTGTGCATACGCAGGCAGCAGACATTGGACTCAGTGGGATATGTATAAACAAAGAAGACATTTATTTCAGGGGGAGATATAAATGATGAGGTGTCTAGAGGGGTGTGGAGCTTGAGAGTAGGTAGTAGAGATGGTCTATATTGTGTATATGCACGACTTCGTGAAGAATGAATAAGTATAGATTTCTAAAAGATCTGAAATGTTATTTTTTAAATACCAAGTATCATATTATTATGTCACTAAGATGTGTATCTTTCTGAGTTGTTATTACGTCTAACAAGAAGAGACAGGAAGGTCCAGAATTTATTCCCAAAAAGATATGGCCTGGAATCCTCTGCTAGGGAAATAACGGTATTTAAAACATGTTTGTTGCATTGATAAGATCTGTGGAGCTGCTGGCCACAAGGAAACTCTCCTGTACCCAGAAGTTCTCCTCTGTTAGAACACAGCTGAACTCTTCCAGCAAACATTAACTGTGAAAATATTGAGTTCCTCTCTAGCCCTGGTTCTTGTATCTCTCGAGGACCAGGAGAGGCTTCCCAGGTTAGCTCTGCATGTGAAGGCAGCCTGTCAGTATTGCCCATGCCCCTGGTGGCCCTATGAATGATGGCATTCCCTCCTGACTTGTGGAGATCCTTTACTCTGGCACAGAGTGGTGTGGGCATCCTCCCACTCATGCCCTGGGAGTAAGGGTTCTTGCTCTGGTCTTTTATGCTGTTGCTTTGAGTTTCGTTTGCATGATAGCTATTTTCCAATGAGTTGTCTCTGTCCTTCTCAGGAGTTCTTGAATGCTAGGAAAATAATTATGGTAGAAAAACAATTCACACTCACTTTCAAACCTGAAAAAAAAAAAAAAAAAAAAAAAACAGTCGAGCATAAGTTCAGTATCCAGCAAGAACTGGTGACGATTAGGGTCCCTGCGTGGATGTCCTGGACCTACAGGAGAAGATGCTCAGATACCATGATCAAATAACTCCTCCCCTTTATACCATTTTTCTGCTGTATTTAAAAACAAATGTCAAGTGTTCGTGGTTGACATCACTGGCCACCAGTATCAAAAGAGTGTAGAAACACAGATATAGAGCCTGAGCCAAGAACCACGCCTAGCACACAGTAAGTCAGAGGTTCCCTGGTTGTTACCTTCATGGGCAAACATAGTATCTGTGCACATCCCTTTCATGGTTGTCATCCTTGAGGGGCTTGCTTAGGCAGAGGCAGTGTGAAGAATGGATAATGAAGGGAGGTGATCCATTTGAAGAGAGTGGGAGGCTAGTGTGCTCTGCCATGCTCTGCCATGCTCTGCCATGCTCTGCCATGCTCTGCTCTGCCATGCTCTGCCATGCTCTGTCATCCTCTGCCATGCTCTGTCATGCTCTGCCATGCTCTGCCATGCTCTGTCATGCTCTGCCATGCTCTGCCATGCTGGAGAACCGGGAGGCCAAGTTGTTGTGCCCACTGCTTGCAGAACTGTAGATCTCATTTGTGCAATGTCTTCTCAGTAGGACAGACACTACATTTATTCTTCATATAGAGACTCTGACCAGGGAGACTGATGAGAGTTATCAGCGGGACCTAAATTCTGTCCCCAGAACCCATATGAAAAGCCAGACATAGTGGAGCATGCATGTAATACTTGTGTTGAAGAGGTAGACTCAGGTGAGTCCCCGAGGCTTGCTGGCCAGCCCATATCTTACTTTGCAAACTCCAGGCCAGTGAGAGGCCATGTATTAAAAATCCAATGTGGAAAATGTCAATAAATAACACCCAAAGTGGACCTCTGGCCCCAAACACATGCCCATACACATGCACCTGCTTGTAGAGACACATGTGTGCATATATGCCCACACACCAAGATTCTGTCTATTATCATGAGCTCAATGGACCCCATTGTTCTCTCTTTATGGTAGTCTGTTCCCAACTTGGTATTATATTGAATACTCTGATGCAGAGCATAGAGTGTATACCCAATGTATAGAAACAGGAGCTTGCTTGAGGTAGAGTGAAGCAAGTAGGAACAGGATGGAGGGCCAGTCAGCCACATGTAGGCCTAACCATGACCACTGAAAGTTGTGTATGGGAACAGGGAGGTGTCAGTTAGAGAAGAATCCAGAATCCATGAACTGTCTATGGGCTAAAGTTTCCCATTAGGACACTGAAAGACTGCCAAGGAAAGGGAAGACTGCCTTCCAGCCTCTAGGGAGCCCTTGGTTCTATCCAAGGGCTCACATCAGAGCCAAGATAACTCATCAGAGGGTAGTGGCCATTCTGCCCTGCCATGGTTGGCTGGGAATGAAGAGGGCAGATAGTGGAAACGTCTTGGGTGAGCATGAGGTTTTGGGTGGAAGGAGTAGTCACAGAGACTCGAGTTTGAGGCAAGAAAATTATTCTGGTCATCCTCTGGTGGATGATTACATAAAGAATAAGAGAAACAGTCATGGCAGAAGCTTTGAAAATAAGCAACAAGCAAGCCAGAGGAGAGAGGTGGAGACCAGGGGCAAGGCGAGGACACAGGAACACATAAAGTGATAGCATCAGGGCCTCCAGGTTGCAGGTTACTAGCACTGGGATGTTAATGTAGTGATGCCAGGGATGCTGGGGGATGTCACTTCAACCTGCACCCATCTGACACGGGTACGCAAGTTCTCATGGCAGCCACTCAGCCACTGGGTAAGCCCCAGATATACATTTTCCTATGCTTCCCTCATAGCAAGAGGAGCACAGAGAAGAAGGCTGGTTTGAATTACTCCTGAGAAGGCAGTGATGAGCAGAACAGTCTGCTTGGCATTTGGCAACTGTAGTTTCAAGTCTGTAGCTTTACCCCTCTACCCATGTCTTTGCCATGTCGTTCTGTAGTCAGTTCATAGTGTCACTGATGCTTGCTGAGACGCTCCCACCCGAACCACTCCCTCACTCGGCTTGACTGAAACACACAGCAGAGCCACAGCTGAGAGAGGGCAGGGAGCAAACCCAGGCAAGCCATTAAGACAAGGCTCATCAGTCATCTTCCCATTCTGACCTGCCACTGTGACTGTGAAGCAAAACTGGGGGCAAAGGCATGCTGTGTGACCTCTTGCACCCCAAATGCAAGATCAAGTGCTGCAGAGAAGGTGAGCGAGGGCTCCTCATTAAAGCAAACACCATTGAGCATGTGGTCAACATGATGGAGTGTGCTAACCGCAGTAAGCGTTTGGACCACAGTGACTAAAGTGCATTTGTTCTCTGAGAGCAAAGGAAGCACGACTCCTCAGGGCTGAGACCACTGTGGTGAACATGGGTTTTCTCATGAATAAAGGGTATATTGATAAATATGCCCCCAAACTTAATGCAGTTATAGATTTACAAAAATATAGATCTACTGTCATTAGGAAAGAAGGTATATGTGAATATTTGATGTGTGGATACCTGTATATTTGTACATATGTGGTGTGGATATTGGTGTGTTTCTGTGCATAATGTGTTTATGTGTGTGGTGGGTGTAAGCTTGTAGTTTGTGTGTGTGTGTGTGTTTGTGTGTGTGTGTGTGGTGGGTGTGTGCTTGTGGTTTGTGTGTGTGGTATGTTTTGTATATACGCATGTGGTGTGTGTGTGGTGTTGGTGTATGTGTGGTGTGTGTAGTGTGTGTATGTGTGAATTTGTGTTCATGAGTGCTGTTTTTAGTGTGAGTATTTGTGGTGTGTGTGTGTGTGGTATATGTATTTGTGTATGGTGTGATGTGTGTATGTATGTATGGTATGTGGTGTTTAGTGTGTGTGATATGTGTATGTGTGTATATGGTGTGGTGTGTGTATGTGTGTGGTGTGTGTATGTGTGTGGTGTATGTATTTGTGTATGGTGTGGTGTTTGTATATGTGTATGATATGTGGTGTTTAGTCCATTTTTAGTTTAATGTGTATTGTGTGTATGTATTTGTTTATGATGTTTTGTGTGTGTGTGTGTGGTATATGGTCTTGAGTATGTGCAGTGGTGTTTAGTTTTTGTGATGTGTGTGTATGGTGTGTATATATGTGTGTGTGTGTGTGTAGTTTGGTATGTGTGGTGTGTAGTATATGTATGGCATGTGATGTGGTATGTGTGTGTGTAAAGTTATATGTGGTATGTCTGCATGTATACTCTGTGTGTGTGTCTGTGGATAGTTTCTGTGGATAAGATCAGACACCTTTGTGATTCTTCAAGGCTAGTGCTACCAGCATCTGATTCCTTGGCCTCAGGTCTTTATTCTTACTGGCTTCTTCTCACAACGGGAGTGTCTCACTCTATCTTGGCTATGTTATTGATTTAGATTTGGTCACTTGACTCCAAATAAATCAATTAAAGACCGATGTAGGAGTTTTGAAGTCAGAAACTTAGAAATAGGGCCATATTTTGATGCAGAAGGCTAGAAGGGAAGAGAATATGTGGAGATTGGGGCTGAAATGGTGACTGATGTACTTCTGCTAAGAAGAAAGGGAAATCTAGCGACTTGAGGGGAGGGGATAAGTGGGCGTGAAAGATAATGGTGAGAGAGGGAGAGAGAACTGAGCAGGGAACAGGTAGAGAGCCTCCTGAGTGAGGCTACCCTCCCCAGCTATTGCTGGTGTCCACTACTCTTTAAGCCCTGGACTCTCTCCTCCTGGTCCTTGTGGTAAACACACTTTCCTCCATCCACTTGAGTTGGTTGAGTAAAGCTGATACACTGATGACCATGACTCAAGTCCCACAACTGCTCACTGCGATTGGCTTGGATGTAGTCCCCAAGGCTGGGTGCTGAGAGACCAAGGTCTCGAGTCATGCTCCCAGAGATGCCCAGGCTAGAGGAGATGCCACTGAGACCGCGAGGAAGAGGTAGATCATCAGAGGAGCTCTGGTCTGGGAACTCTTCATAGAAAAATCCAGCTTTCTGCTGGGTGTGCAGACACATATGTACGAAAGAGTCTTACCTAGTCTGGAGAACAGGACTTGAACTGGCTGTTGAGTGACAGGATGGATTACAAATGCATCACAGCTAAGGTAGAGGTTGGAAAAAATTTTTTTGACAGAGCAGGGGCATTCCATTGACCAGTCCAAAGAGTATTACCTTGACCCTAGTGAAAGATGCTACGTGGGCCCACTATAGTGGTTGAGTGTTGTTCCACTAGAACCCCACAGCAGGTGGCTCAGCACAGAAGGGATCCCACAGAAGAGCAGGGAATACTACATTTCTCAGTCTTCCAACTGTGTTTATTTTAAAAGATTCTTGAAATTCCCAAAACAAACAAACAAACAAACAAACAAAAAGATGCTTTGTCTGTTCTCCTGCATTTGAATTAATTTCCAAAATCTTCAAAACAAAAAAACTCTCCATATTTCCTAGACATATACAAACAGGAGAGAAGTACTGGTATAAAATATTCAAACAAGTTGATGTAGCAATACATAGTGATGGCAGTAACACCCAGGTAGCCAGATAGCAGGGACAGTGCCAGAGATTCTGTGTGAGACATAGACAAGGTAACAGACAGATGATAGAGACTAGGAGAGAACAGTGGACAGAGATGTTCTGAACACATCCTGCCTCTGCCATGTACTAGGTGACTCTCCATATGCCACATAAAACATTTTACTGATTTCTTCACAGATTGTCATAGAGATTTAGTGCAATGACTCTAAGTGTCAGGAACAGGATTTGCACTCAAATGTGAATTATTCACTCCTGATAATTAAGGTAAAACTTGATGATGATAGATACAGAGATACAGCAAAGAGGTGATGTCAATATATTTAAGATGTATGTCTGTTGTGGTTTGAATGGGAAGTCTCTCCATAGCCTTGTGTGATTGAATACTTGGTCCCTAGCTGGTGGCACCCTTTGGGAAGGTTGTGGAATACCTCTTCTGAGGCAGAGCCTTCCTGGAGGAAGTGAGTCATGAGAGGGGGGCCTTCCTGTTTACTCTCCGCTTTCTGAGTAGGGATGCAATGTGACCAGCTACCCTCCTGCTCCTTGCACCCTGCTTTCCCTACCAGGTTGAAGCAGATTTCTCTGGAATTGTGAGCTAAAGTGAATCCTTTCTCCCTGGAGTTGTTCTGTTTGGATATTTTGTAGAACAACAAGAGAGTAAACAAAGACAGTCTCTAAGCCTTATTCTAATGCAATTCATTGTCAATATATCTCTTTCATCTATTTCATTGCAAAGCCTGCTGTATTTTGTATATTCTGAAATATCTGTTCTGAGCTAAATCAGGTCACTGGGAAAACCAAGGAGAAATAAAGTAGGCATTGACTCTTTCTGAGAGATCCTTTGTCTAAGCGTGGAATGATTTACTGGTTATTCTCAATAGATAGATGATTTTGATAAAATGGTTTGCATTTGAATTGAAATTTGTATTGTAAAACATTTGAAGAAATAGGAGTTTTAAAGCCTACTTGTTACTATTTTAGCTATTTTCTTTCTCATTTCATTAAGTGCAATCATGTTACAGAATGTTATGAACAGATACAAATACATAATGTGCACATTTTTTATGACTTACACTTCCATTTTTATTATCTAACGACTATTTTAAATTTCTATTTGACTTTTCATAACAGTGTTTTAAATATCTACTTATTGTGCTTTCATATTGCTGATAAATAATTTACTCAACCATTGCTCAGGGTTGGACACTTCTGTGACTTCAGAATGACAATGAATTTGAGTAGATGTGCCTTAATGTCATTAATAATACAAAGGGGAAGCCAAGCAGGATGGCAGCTAAGACCACCCTGTGATCATCTCCCTACAGAAACATCACTTTGAACAGTTACCCACACATCAAACAGCCTTCACATTAGTGAAGCAAATCAGATGAGAGGCTGTGCCACCTGATTTAGCATAAAGGTAATCAAAAGGAGACCACTGAAGAAAGGACTGAGAGACTAACAGTCCTGATTCAGAATACACTAAGGGTGTGAACCGGAGGGGAGGCATATATCATTTGTATCTTTATATGGAGATATAAAAGCAAAATAATGAGAATACCAAGAGACATGGAATTAGAAAATGGGAAATCACAAATTTGAATTAGGGGGAGGACAGATTTAATTATGCACATATGTAATTGTACTTATCTTTTTAATGTTTCTCTTCCTCATCCTTATAATCAGTATTCCTTTGCTGGAATTTTGAAGGAATTTCTTATAATAAAAGGATTTTTTTCTATCTTGTCATAACTACCAAGCAAAAATTTATAAGGAGAGCTTCAAAGATCAGTGAAAAATGAAAACAAACTACCAGTGAATGGATAACTTAATCATAGAGGAAGACTTAGTAGAATGACATAGATAATTAGAATACGGTTAGCAAATAGATAAGTAATTATAAGTAGAGGTAGAAAGAGTAATAAATAAAAGTAGAAAACACAACAGATAAAATGACAGTGGTTGTGTATGCTAGCTTGTTTCCATTGCTATGACCAGACACATCACAGAAACAAATAGGAGAGATTTACTTTGGCTCATGGTTTCAGGGGATTTCAGGGCATTGTGGTAGTGAGTGATGATGGAGTCATTCCTTGTGGGCAGACCTGAAATCAGAGCTTCAGAATGCAACTGGAAGAGGGTCTAACCTTCAGCAATCTCTATAAGCCATGCCTCCTATTCCAAAGTCAGCACAGTCTCCTCAAAGAGTATCTCCATCCTGATATGAAGTGCTCAAACATACTAGCTTGTAGGAAAATCTTTATATTCAAACCATAAAATTGGAACTAGGCATTTTATAACAACATTTACATCTAACCTAACTTTAAAAGGCCACATTTAAGAAGAACTATTTCAAAACCATTCAAAATTCAAAATGTTTCTTCTGAGACCCAAGCCAAACTCTTAACTATGAGCTCTTGTAATGTTATGAGAGAGAACAAGTGACCAACATACAGTAGGGTAAGCCTTATCATTGTAAAGAAAGAGGTTGGAGGACAGAAAACATTGAAGCAAGACTAAACTCTGTATCATTTATACCAAACACTAGAGTTTCATATGAGCATCTTAGGCTCATGATATCTTCATTCAAGGTCTGATGGGTTTGTGAAGCCCCCTGTGTACATCCCTGTTATCTGTAATATGTGATCTCTCTAGTTTGGCTCCACTAGGTACCTGCTTCCCTCTGTGACAAACATTCCATATTTCCAGCATCTCCAACAATTCATGAGTCTCTACTCCAACTTGGACTTCCCTTCACAGTTCCACTCAGGAGCTTCATGCTAGGAATTCCAGTGATACACAATTTTCTGGCCATGCTTTTTTCAGAACTTTGTCACAAGTCTATGTCCCCATGTTCAGCAAAACTAGAATTGTTTGAACCCGATACCAGTTCTCTGGCTAGCCTGAAACATAGTCTGTCGCACTGGAGTCGTTGCTGCACCAGTTTATGAGCACTGGGTAGATGAACTGGGGAAAACTCTTCCCTAGATAGTCCTTTGTGAGGCCACAAACCCACAATATTCTCAGTGACTGTTTTAAAGGAAAAGCTTTGATTTTTACTCCTCAGAGTCTTCTGTGCCTGCAGACTTGCATTTAAGGTACCTTTCCCAATGAACCAGAACAACTTAATTACCTCTTTTTAATGGAGCCAATTTCTAAATAATCTAGGCTTTTTATTGTCTACACTTGCTTAGTCCTAAATTTTAAATGCCCTCAAAACCCTCTTCTTAACAAAACTTGATTATGGAAAAACATCTTTTAGCTTTTATTTTTTTCTGGCCTCTCACAGTAAATTTGACTAAAAGTAAAGAGTAACAACCATGCCACAGCCTGATAGCCATGCTGCCCTGAAACTCAGTCAAATAAATTAGTTTATTACTTTTGAATTTAGCCTCTTCAGACTTATAGAACACAGGAAAAAATTATTCACATGAATGTAAAACAAAATGTCTCTTGTTCATATCTCCTCAAAGGGCTGCTTTTCCCAGCTGACCCATGAGTTAAACCTTCACTACCAACATTTTTCTTGATAATTTGGTGAAATTTTTCATCAGAAATTGCCATTTAGTTTGTAGCATTGTAGGGGTTTTTTTTGTATGCATTTTTATACTGTTCTACATTCCTCCCATAAACTCATCTCCAAAGACCCAAGAACCACACATCCAAGTTTGTCACAGTGACTCCCTCCTACTTATATCAACTTTCTCATCAGGAAGTTTTACCCATCTGATCAAGTACCTGATGGAAGGAAGTGAATAGAGAAGGGATTTGTTTTGGCATAGAGTTTCAAATGTATTTCAGTCTATCATGGCAGGGAATAACAGAGTGTTTCTATTGGGATAGCATCCTGTGATGTAGTTTCTCATTTGGCAACTAGCCCAGGAAGTATAGACAGACAGAAACCAGAGGAAGGCATAAGCCTCAAAGGCCAGCCCCTCAACGCCTGTGGCTCATCTCCATTATCTGTGTCTACTATTATAAAGTTTCTACAACATTTCATGACAAAGGTACCAACTAGGGATGGAGAATTCAAACAGTAGCTGGGCTGAGACTTTTCACCTTCAAACTGTAGCAGGATCAAAACTTAAATGGATTAAAGAATTAAAGACACACAAAAAATTAAAAAAACAACAACAACAAAGTGGCTGAATGGGTGTTAAAAACAATAGTTCAGCTATGTGTTACTAATGTTTCTAAGGATATTTGTATTTCAAAAGTGAAAAGTTGGAGAAAGATATTCCATGCAATGCTAGAAAGATGGCTTAGTGGCTGAGAGCACTTTCTGTTCTTCAATAGAATCAGAGTTCAGTTCTCAGTACCTTATTGGCTGTCTCACAACTACCTGTAACTTCAGGAGATCTGATGTTCTTTTCTGACCTCTGTGGGCACCTGTACATATATGTACATACTAACCTATACATCCAACACACATAAATAATAAATATATTTTTAAAAAATATTTTAAAAGTATTTCATATGACCTGAATTTATACGTACATTGGATACACTATATTCTAAATCAAAATGTAATAGAGACAAGAAATCTCCTTATTTTAGAGTTAAGGGTAGGTTCAGTAGGAAGAAATAATAGTTTTGACTTTTTTGTGCCCTGCCCTAGTCAGGATTTATATTGCTGCAATGAAACACCAGGACTAAAAAGTAAATTTGGAAGAAAAGGTTTTATTTGGCTTACACTTCCAAGTTGTAATACATCACTGAAAGAAGTCAGAACAAGATCTCAAACAGGACAGAAACCTGGAGGCAGGAGCTGGTGCAGAGGCCATGGAGGAATGCTGCTTACTGGCTTGCCCATCATGGCTTGCTCAGCTTGTTCTCTTAGAGAAGCCAGAACCACCAGCCCAGTGATGGCACCACCTGCAATGGGCTGGACAATCCACAATGGATCACTAATTAAGAAGATGTTCTATATAGGCTTGCCTATAGCCTGATCTTATGGAGACATTTTCTCAATTGAGGCTCCCTCCTGTCTGATGACTTTAGTTTGTGTCAAATTGACATAAAACTAGCCAGTACGTGCTCCAATATCCAAGTACCTAATATAAGATTAAAAAAACAAATAGAGGAAATAATTATTTCTGTATAATAGTACAATGCAATAACACCTCACTGTCTACAATGGCTGGAACATCAACACTGCAAATCAATGGAGAAAACAGAGCATTAAACCCCAAGATCATCAACGTCCACAGCAGCAGACATTTCCTCAAGAAGAAAATTACACAGAAGCCCACAAAGTAAGTCTCAATGATTTCATTAAAAATAAATTCATATCAAATATCTTCTACAGGCAAAAAACACTGATTTAGGAATCAATAACAAGAAGTATTTTGAAAATAGCAAACTTATTGAAATTTAACTACTCAATGCTGCAGCCAATGGATTAAGTAAGAATCAAATTTTAAGATGTCTTGTAACCAATGAAATATATATATATATATACATATATATACACATGTATGTATATATACATACGTATATATACATATGTATATATGTATATATATGTATATATATACATACATATGTATATATTTATATATGTATAAGTGTATACATATATATACACACATATATATACAGATACACACACACAGGTATATATTGACCTAGGTCATATATAGTTAGCTCACACAGTGATTATAATACTGAATGAGCAAAAAATTCATCTCTTTTTTATTATTTTGTATATTGTTTGTATGTGTGCATAGTCTCTCTCTCTCTCTCTCTCTCTCTCTCTCTCTCTCTCTCTCTCTGTGTGTGTGTGTAGATATGTGTGCTGTATCACATGTGTGGTGTTTGCTTTCTAGTCATCTGATTATTCTATCCTTCTACCCTCCCTGAACCAGGAATGGCACTGCCCACAGTGGACTGGATCTTCATACACTAATTAAGAACTGAGGCAATCCCTGACAGACAATTCCCTCAGGCCAATCTGATCCACAGAGTTCCTCAGTTGAAACTCTGGTCCCAGATAACTCTTGTTTGTGTCAAGTTGACAGCTAAAACCAATCTGCACATCCACTAAGGGGCATTTGGGAAGCAGTTATCAAATGATGGATTTAGCAATCGTTTGGTTTTTGAGGAGAAGCACAAACTTTGTTCTCTCTGCCCAGTAATACAGTGTGATTGAAAAGACTTTCTACTCAAACATAACGGGAACTGTGACGTCTGCCTCTTTCTCTAACAAAACAGCCACAGACTCCAGTGCCCTGAATAAAGTAAGTCCAGTCGAGTTGCTCAGCGAAAAGCCCCCAGCCCTGCACATTGCCATGAAATCACAAAGAAGCCAGAGAAAGGGGTGTTCCAGTAAGGCATCTCTGTATGCATGTGGTCAATGATGTTTACCTAAAAGAGATTTGCGGCTGCAGAGAAAATTCTCACTTCTGGGAAGGTGAACCTCGCTGGCACTGAGTATAGTTATAAGCCCCACCATTTGATGCTATGTTGGTAGCTTTATCCCTAACCCACAGCATCAAGGGCCAGGGAAGACTATGTCTTCTTGAGAGTCGGTTCTGCTGAAACAGGGGACTATCACCATTAAAACTGTGAAGACCACAGTGTTAGAAATGTTTTCCACCCACAAAAGGCAGATTTCATTACATCTTTCTTTCCTATGTTGTGCATAAGCAGGGTCCCTGTGTGACTCTGGACACTCCACTATTGCCAGACCTAAGAGCAGAGTCATCAACCAAGATGCCAACCAGCAGCATGACAGTTGGCTGCTTGTTTGTACTTTCCCACAGTTCCAAGTCTGACTGGAATCAATATAATCATATTTCCCTCTTAAAAAGCAATTGGGTCTCCAGAGCAGCCTATGATCAGAAACACTGTCTACACAGAACTGTGTGATTAGCATCCTTTTTTACACACTACAAGTGACTGCAGAACTTTCTAGAAAATGTGTGTTCCAGCTGGAGCTTTCTCAGCATCTGTGGGAGGAATCCCAGGTGTCTAGAGATGGAGGAGGGCAGCAGAAGAAGCCTGGTAGAAGGACCACAGGGTGATACCAGCTCTTAATTCCTCACTATTTCTGTGGAGCTGCTTCTGTTTTTTCATCTGAAAACACCAGCCATGGATAACCTCTCTCAATGAACTACTGAGGAGAGTCAGGCTGGGTTTTATGGGTAGATTGCTAAAGAACACACTAAATCCAGTCTTTCTATCTCCAGGGATTGTCCAGTGTTATTGGTAAATGCTGAGAGAGCTGAGGGACGAGTCAGTCATTCACAGACAAGGGAAGGAACGTCCACTTTGCCATTGAGATGGATCTTCATCCATGGAGCCTGTTCCTAAATAGTAAGGTCCATGCGAGAACCTTGATCAAGCCTCACTTCACCTGGCTGAGTGACCTGCGTGTGCAGTTTCAGTGGTAGATGCTATGTGAAGTAGCTTGACACTCTGCCAGGACAAGGCAGGTGTGGAAGGCGTAACAAGAAAAGCTGACACAGCATTTTCTAGCCTCAAACACTTCGCTTCCCAGGACAAGGCTGCTGAGAACAGACACACCCTGAGACCCAGCTCTCTGGGAATGGTAAATGTTGTATCTTTCAAGACTGCCTAAAAAGAGGTACCTATGTGTGGTGTGTAGGAACGGGTGTGTGCCTGTTCATGTGTATGTGACTCTGCATGCATGCTTGTGTGCACTCATATGGAGGCTAGGAGTCACCCTTTGGTGGTGTTCTTCGGAATGCCAGATACCTTACTTCGAGACAGGGATTTATTTGTGTTTACCTGAAACCCCCTAATTCAACTGAGCTGACTGGTCAGTTTCCTCCAGAGATCCATCAGTGTCCACATCGTAAGTTCAAGGATCTCAAGTATGCATTGCCACACCTGGATTTTTTACTTGGGTTCTAGGCTCCTACTTAGGCCCTTCTTCTTTCAAAGCAAGCATTTTACTGATTGGGTCATTTTCCCAGACCTCATGACTGTCTTTTAACGAGGTTCTGGAAACTTCCCACACACTGGCTTTATTAATCCCCTCTGCCGCCCAATGGAGAGTTTAATACCCTACTAATGAGGAAACATAAGCAGAGGAGATAAAAACTCAACCAACAGCACAGAGTGAAAGAAAGAGGAGGTGGCTTGGGTCACCATGTCATCCTATTCAAACTCAATTCAAAGCCCTGTGTTCCAGCTAATCAGTGGAACAAGGCAAGCATGAGTCCCATCTTTACCCCCCCCACCCCAGGTTGAGCCTCCATAGAAGAGGAATTTAGAATGAGTCAAACCCTTAAACGTCACCACGAGCCCTGTATGTGACTCAGTCCCTACCTATAAAATCAGGACAGTGCTGCCATTATGTCCCACTGCCTGTGAAGAACCAACTCTGAGTGCTGTGTGCTTATTGAGTCATTTAATCCTTACCCAACCCTAAGCTGAAGGTGGGGATAACTATCCCCACTATATCCTCAGGGCAGGTGACTCATGGCACAGGATGGGAGCAGGCTGCCCACAGATGCGAGCTGGTGTGTGGAAGGCATAGATTGAAGTCTAGTGTGCAGAGAAATAAGCCCTCCACTGTTGCTAGAGGAAGCTCCCAGTGAGCATTGACTGAAACATCCCAATGATGCTCCTCCCAGAGTCGTTCAGTGATGGAAACGGACTACTGTGTGTTACAGCCAGTCCTCCAGACCTGTGAGACCCACATCTGCTGTGCTCAAGGAAAAGTCTTCAGAAATAGTCACAGCTGTACTGAACATGTGCAGATTTTTCTTGTCACGAGCCCCTAAGCAACGGTGCTGCGATGGTTTACATATCATCAGTATAGTAAGAAACACTAAAGTCATCGACAGATTTAAAGCCTACTGGATATTGTATGTAGGTCAGACACAATATTATACCACTCTTGTCTGAGAGATTTGCAAGTCCATATTTTGATATCTGCAGAGGCCTGAAACTAAACAAACCAAGGACGGCTGCATTTGTGGCTGTCGTATGGTTACACATGCAGGGAAAACTTGCATGAATCTGTAAGCAACTGAAAGTTCTGAAGACAAAGGGCCGAGATGATGCTCGGTGCTCAGTGGAAGGGATGTGAATGGTCCAAAGGGCTATGGCGGCTCCCCAAGGCTCATTATGAAACTGTTTTCTCTGCATCTTTCCTTCAACAGTTTTGAAACTCAGCCATTTTAAATAATTTCAGAAGAAAGGAACTAGGCAGTTCCATTCTTAACCCCTAGGCAGAAAAGCACAACACTGTGGCTCTAAAACAACGGAAAAATCAGTGTCTGAAGCACAGGGAACTATGGCCACAAAAACTAAGATGAGAGAGAAAGGTGAACCAGAGACAGAAAGTTGAGTGCTAGCAAACACGTCCACATATGTCTTCATCTGTCTGTCTGTGTTTCTGTCTATTATCATCATCTATCTATTCATCTAACGTCTGTCTGTCTGCCTGCTATCATCTATCTATCTATCTATCTATCTATCTATCTATCTATCTATCTTCATCATCTATCATCTACCAATTATATGTATATCTATATTTATATTTGTATCTATATCTATAGCTATCTATCATCTATCATTTCTACCTATCACCTATCAATTGTCTATCTCTATCTCCTATCTATTATCTATCTACATATTTACATATCTATCTATCTATCTATCTATCTATCTATCTATCTATCTATCTATCTATCTATCTGTCTGTCTGTCTACCTATCCATCCATCCATCCATCCATCCATCCATCATCTGTCCTTATAATCATCTGCTTCATGACTGTGCATGCAGTGTGCGCAGCTGCTCCTGCTCCTGCCACCACACTTCCCTCTCACAGTGAACTGAACCTACAGATCCCAAGCCAAGCAGACCCTTCCTTACAGGGCTTTTCTCCATTATTTTGTCACAGCAGTCAGACAAGTTGCTATCACAGCAGTTGTTCCTCCCTTCCTCCTAGCCTCTGACAACCACTACCTTGCATCATGATCACAATAGCTTCTCGTGATCCAGAATGTTGGATAGCAGGAGTCAGGTATTGTATCATCTTTTCAGATTGGCTTTCTTTCCTCTGTGTAATACATTTAAGGTCCCATCCTACCTACTCAGTGCTGTGAGAGTCCATCTCTTTTAGTTGTAAATAATTTTCCACTGGCTGCATGAACACAGTTTATTAACCCCTTCACCTCCTAAGAGGCTTCTTGGTAGCATCCCAGTCTTGGAAATTATTATTATGAATAAAGCTTCTGTAAATGTTCATGCACAGGCTTTTGAACAAATATAGTTTTAAAGTTATGTGAGTAAGTAGTATGGGCTGTGGTCTTTGTCTCACGCAGTATGGTGGTTTGAATGAGAAGTGTCCCTAACAGGCTCAGGTACTTGAACACTTGTTTTGGAGCTGGGGGTGATGCTTGGAGAAGTTTAGGAGGCGTGGCCTTGTTGGAGGAAGTACATCACTGTGGTTGGGTTTGAGAGGTCATAGCTTCTTCTTACTTACAGCTTGCCCTTTCTTTTAGGTGCATTCTGCAGCCTGTTTATTGTGTTATTCTGAACTTCCCAGTAAGGTGCTTGGATATAGAGCTACTTTCATGTACTCATGTAATATGTATCTTGACTTTATCCTTTACATGATTTAACTATTTTTTTGATGTATCTAATTTTATTTTATGCATAGGACTGTTTGGCTTGCATGTATGTCTGTGAACCAGGCGTATGCCTGGTGCCTTCAGAGGCCAGAAGAGAGTGTCAGATACCCTGGGACTGGAATTGTGAGCTGCCATGTAGGTGTTAGGAATTGAACTCAGGTCCTCTGTAATAGCAACTAGTTCTACTGCACTGAACCATCTCTCCAGCCACCATGCTATCTTTCTTGATGAAGCACCACTGAAGGACTTTTACCCACTTTCCAGTGGGACAGTCCACTGTTCTATTCATCAGCTGTGAGAGGTCTTTAGCTGTTTTACACGGATTCATTTTCATTAGGTATATCTTCCCATATTTTCACCTGAGTTGTGGGCCATCTCCTCATGAAACTGACAGTATCTTTTGTGGAGCAGATTTTAATGTAAGGAAGTTACTGATTTTCTTTTATGGAGTGTGCTTTGGTGGCTGGTGTGTTTGAAAAGTTGCTAGAAAGCCCAAGGTCATGCAGATATTCTTTGATTTTGTCTTTTAAGATGTTTTCAGTCTGAGCATGTTATAATTTTGTTTCTGTTGCTGTAACACAGTGTCCTAACAAAAAGAAACTTAGGGGAAGAAGGGATTAATTTGGCTTACAATTCTAGTTTTCAGTCTATCTCCAGGGGAGCTTAAGGCAGAAACTTAAGTAGCCACTCACATGAAACAAATGCACACATATTACCTTCATGCTTTCATCTAGATTTCTCCTGTCTGGTATACTTCAGGAAACCCACTTAGGGAATGGTGCTGCCCACAGTGGGCGAGATATTCTTATGTCAATTAATCATCAAGACAAGCCCCAACAGACATACCTACAGGCTAACTTAATCTAGATAATTCCTCATCAAGAATCTCTTCCAATGTGATTCTAGATAGTAGCAAGTAGACAATTAAAACAAGCAATTACTGTGCTGTGTATTTTAAATTATTTCCTGCGAGGAATATCAACTGTGTGTCTGGCTTTTTTTTCTGTGTTAATTTCTGGTTGTTCTAGAACCACTTGTTGAAAGATAATTTTTTATACCTTTGTGGTAGGACTGATTGATCCCAACTCTGAATGTTTGTAAATTTTATTCCACTCCATCAGTCACTAACCATCTTTTTCCTTAACCCTGTACTGTCTTAATTACTGTGTCTTTAAAGTGCAATAGAAATGTCAATCTTCCATTTACTTCTCCATCCATATTAAACTTGATATTCTGAATCTTTTTGTTGGCATCCTCAAAGTGTGTTTCTGGAACTCTAATACATTTATTTAAATCTACAGATCAAGCTGGAGAGGCTGACATCATGGAAGCCGAGTCTTGCTATCTGTGAATGTGGACTGTCATCCATTTGTCTAATTTCTCTTTGAGTTCTTTGATCAGGTTCTATAAATCTCCTCACACACCATCTACATGTTTTATTAGATTTGTGTCTTCATGTCTCATTCTGGGGGTGTTAATGTAAAAGATGTGTGTTCTCAATTTCAGTGTCTAATTGTTCATTGCTGCCATTTAAGGCAGCAATTAACGTCTGTTTATGAACTTTGCATTCTCTAATGTTGTTATAATTATTCACTAGTTTTAGGAAAAGTGGTGCCATTTTAATTCTAGAGTAAATTTCGTTTTCCTTAGCCACTCACCACACTTCGTCCCTGGTCTACTTTAGCCAGCCATTCCATCTCATCCTGGCAAGTCACGCTGGGTTGTGTTCTGTCACCTTGTTCTTCCCTTTCATATTTTTCTCTGCTTAGTTCATGTGTGAAGACTGACAGTTTTGCGTTGTTACACGGCATCTTCCACTCAGTCCAGAAAAGCCATCTTTCCCCCAGCACTCACATAGAAAGCAGACTTTGCCTCCCTAGCTTGTGCTTTCTTTCAGGAGACCCTGGGTGGATGATTCTCCCTCTTGTGTTTTTCTCTGTGTCCTACTTGTTGGAAGGAACATGCCTTTCAGAAACACAGATGGGTGCTGTCTGATTTGGGGGCCTTTGAAAAGGAGACAAACAAAATGAAACATTCAAAACCTATAGTTCATACTCTCACACTTCATGGATCATTTGTGCAGGTGTGAAATTCCCAGTATTAAGTAATCTCTCTGCAAAACGTATCAGCCCTCGCTTCGTAAAGCACAGAGATCTTCCCAGGCTGTCAAAGGCAGATGACAACTTGAGGAGCCACACCCACCCAAAGCCCCAAGCACAGCTCCACCCACAACCCCACCAACCACTATATTTTCTTTTTGGTAGGTAAATGCATTTCATGTTTTCTTCTTTTAATCATTTGAAACTTAAAATATATCACTGATATTATGAGAGACATAAAGGAGTGTTGAGTAAAGTTTCAGAAGGACTACATTTCACCTACACCAGGAATACCAATGGAGGGTCACGACTTGTACTGTGGCAAGATCAAGAACTGTTCCGGTAAATCTCCTGCCCATAGGGAGTCCATAGGGAGTCCATAGAATAAAGACACAAGTCAATAAATATCAAATGAATGCTGCATGCCTAGATTGGGCAGATTTACCATTAAATTACACTATTCCCCGGCTATGAGAGCTCTTAACAACTTGCGGTTTCCTTTGTCAAGGTCTCCTTCATCTTCTCTCTCTCCACCAACTTCCCTCTGCTTCCACCAACTGCCAACTCCCCTTTTCCACCAACTGCCAACTCCCCTCACTCCAACTTATCCTCTTTCCCTGCCTCTGGCTCCTCCCACTCCTCTTCCACTGCCCAATCACTGGCTGTAGCCTTTATTTAACAAATTTGATTGGACAGAAGGTTTACAAGATTCACTCCTCCTTCGCAGCCCCTCCCAGGAGTGGAATTACCATGACAACAAGAGGCTAGGGCTATCCACCACAAAGAGCGACCTTAGCTGGAGGGAAGTTTGTGAGCCTTCCCTGAAGGCTGTCTTTAATCTTGTCATGGTTTGGAAGAGGATCCTCTGAATGAAACATCCAGGTTTGTTCTCATCCCCACCTCCTTTAAAGAAACGGATGAGTCTGGCAGCCTGTCAGGGTGTCAGGCATGTAATTCTAGGACAAGAAGGATTAATGGAATCTAGAAGCGGGGTCTTGAGTGTCACTGGTATAAAAAGAAGCCATAGGCTGGGATAAGATGGTTTAGAGTGGAGGTTCAGTGAGGAGAACCCACAGTGACAGGAGGAAGAGGTTGTTCTGAGGTGAGGAAGACTGAGTTGTGGGCTGAGGGTCCCAGCTGCATGGTCCTGCTCAGTGCTGCCCGGAGAGCAGGTGAGATACTGTGCTGCTTATCACAGAGAGGGTTAACGCTGGGGTGACTCTCACATGTGCATGTCAGCAGCTGATTTCAGATGCCTTCTTCTGCCTCTTAGGTCCCCAAACAAACTGTCTGAAGTACAACAGTTTAGACTGAGTGTATCAAATAAGTAGATTAAGAGAACCCCAAGAAATAACTGGTTAGTGGTTGGTGGGGTTGTGGGTGGAGCTGTGGGTGGGGCTTTGGGTGGGTGTGGCTCCTCAAGACTGGGGAACTTGCTTTTCATCAATGTGCCAATCCAGGACATAAGCCCCACCCCTTTCATTTCCCAGGATTTAGCTGTGACTCCCTCCTCAGTGCTCTCCCCCAAGTGGCAAATGGAAAGCTGACTCACTGTTCTCTCTCTCTCTCTCTCTCTCTCTCTCTCAAAATAGAGATATATTAAAAGCAGACATAAGATTTCAAAGAAGCCCACAATCCTAGCAATGGGGCATTTACAGCCACAATTTGTTTGGTTCTGATAAAATGCATACATATGTTCTACTGTTACATTTTAATCTTGCTTCTCAAGCTAGTCTTGTTGTGTATACAGGCCATCACTCTTGGGAGCAGGGGGAGTGAAGGAGAGACAGAAATAGATCCACTTCTTTCTATATCCCAGCTGGAATGCCTGGGCTTTGAGACCTTCTGATGAGGCCAAGCAATGTGACACAGCCAAAGGCCAGGGCGCTAGGTAAGTAGACCTACCTAGAACTCACTAGGCTTTCTTATGGCATATCTGCAGAAATCTAAACCTTCACTGGCCTAGTGAAATTTAGGATTCAGGGAAGCCATGTGATGACAGTAGGTGAGTCTTGAATGCAGAAAACTGTGAACTTAAATGTCAGTCCTGTCCCTGTCTAGCATATGACTGGGGACAAAGTTTCTCTGACTGACTTTCCCCTCTCAGAATTTGAGGAGCATTCCAACAGTGGTTGAGTGCTAGATTAAAGAGCCTGGAGCTAGGGCAGCAGGCAGAGGAATCTGTAAGGGACAGAAATAGAAGGGAGCAGACTGTTTTAGATAGGCAGGAGGGCAGTAGTCGTCCTCAGTATAGCATGAGCACGAGAAGGAAATTCAGCTTTAAGTGCTCTGTGAAAGGACAGAGCATCTGGACAAGAGCCTGACACAGGGTGAGACTGAGTATTATCTCTGAATTCTGAATAGAATTCAGGACCATGGCAGTCACATTGTACTCTGAGGAAGGTCATAAGCAGCATGGCAGGCATGGTGCAGGGTGGGAAGATGAAAGTGCAATGATAAACAGGGGCTGTGGGGCAGTGGGCTGTGAGAGGCAGCTGGGTATACGGTCAACCGCAGGCCTTGGACCCCGGAGACCTTAAAGGGATGGTAGATGTTTATTCGGCCTTGCTCCGGGGCCCTGGTTTCTTTCACTTACCTTCAGCCATCCACAGCCCCTCCCAAAGAAAGGTTTGTGGCCTTTGGTTGGTCACATAGGACAGGTAGCACAGGTAGAGGGCCTGACTATAGGCCCCAGAACCTCAAGAGATCTCCATATTAATGAGTTACCTAAAAGCCAGAAGGCATAGCCAATTAAGCATTCCTTCCCAGACCCTCCTCCTACTTGCAAAAGGTATTTAACCTCAGGCCCTCCCTAAGGACACAGGGTACTGCTTCCTCCACTTTCCATCATGACAATAAACGTTTTAAGATCATGGACTTCCTCTCATCTTTGGGGCCTGCTGTGGAAAATCGTGGAAGGGGGCCTTCAACTAACAAGCCACCTGCCTAATCTCCCATGGAGGACTTCTCTGTTCCAGCCACGGAAAGGCCACCAACCCAAGCAGAGCTAGCCGAGCCAGCCATGACCCAGCCAAGGGAGGCACCTTGACCAGTGGGAGCCCAAGGGCTTGAGACTAGCCCCATCTGCCTTCTTCCCGGGGGGGGGGGGTTCTTCAACCCAAGAGCCCTGCCTTTGCGGGACCTCAGACTGGGATCTCACCACACCCGGAGTGGAGCTCTGTGGCTTCTCATAGCTGGGCATCCACCCAGCACCATGTGGAGTGAACTCAGTCAAATTCCCTCGCTTCTGTCCCTTGAGCCGTGGTTCCAGCAGCCTGGGGCGGCAGCCAGGCAGGCCCCACAACTCGGCCCAACAGGATCAACACCTATGCATGAGGTACAGCCCCACAAGGGGCTACTCCTCAGAGTGCACAGGGCTCCCCCTGCTACCATGCAGGTGCACAATATGCTCGCTAGTTGGTGCGGCAGTGCTGGGTACCACCTTGCAGTGTCATACTGAGAATAGCTGGTGCTTCAAGTTGGCTGGGAAGCATACTTAGCATCTGCCGATGGGATGGCCTGCCTACATTTATAAAGTGCTTTCTATTAGTTCCTATTAATCTACATCTATAAAAGCAGTCTGCATTAATTATCTAACCTGCATGGCATCCATAACAGGAATCCACATTAACAAACATCACCCTTGTTTTACAGATAGCTTTACAGAAGTAAGCAACATCTTGGAGACCTCCAGAATGACTGGAATATGGCACGTTCTTATTGTTCATGTAGACCAGAACTACATCTGGCTCATAGTATCACTTGCAGTAGTATTTGCTGAATCAACACCACCATGGGTCCATGAGGCATAATCAATAGGATGGTGACAGGGTGAAGAGCTGACGACTACTTGAGAGGCTGATTCTCACCTCCTGTCATCATTCTACACTGTTCCCAAGGAGGACAGGCAGTGTGACTAAGGTCCCACCATGAGCACTGGCTGCAGTGGCACATTCCTGCCATACCAGGAATTGGGGGTGAGATAAGTCTATCTGGAGTTAAAGACCATCCTTGCAGAATGGAGAATTTGAAGCCAGCCTGGACTATGTGAGACTCCTTTCAACGCAAGAAAACCCACAAAGGAATACAACGGGGCAGATCTCAGACTGAGGCAGTGCAGAAGCACAGTGAAGAATCCTGCTTTTGGTTTTGCAGCACTTAGGGTAGAACCTGGGACCTTTAGCTTGCTGGGCAAGTGTTCCGATGGTACGTTTCATTCCCAGCCCTAAGGATCATGCTCGTCAGGAGGGGCACTTATTTTTGACAATGAAAATCCGTCATACGGCATGCAGTCTGGACACTCAGTGAATAAGTTCCCTTAAACAGAAACTTCCCTGACCAGGTTTCCCAGTATGATCTTTTCAGTTTGTATAGGAAGCTAAGAGGTAGAAATGCAGGAGGTGGGAGAGAGATGCTAGGAACTCAGAAGCAGCCCTGAGCAGGTGAGAGCAGAGCGAAGCATGGAGCCTGGTCTGAGGAAAGCGAGGGGTCTCTGGAGAAGCAGAGAAGCAGAGGTTCTCAGAAGGCAGCCACGGGCTGCCTGGCTGGGGACCTGGTCTGTGACTTTGTGTACTAGTGACATTTGCAAGGATATATATGGAAGTGTAATTGTAGTAATTGAAAGAAGAAAGGACTGGATGAAAGGTTCTAACTGGAGGTCTCTGAAGAGGGGTGTGTCTAGGCTCCTGAGAATCCTGACACAGGAAAGGAATGTCAGAGGAAAGGCCAGGTGGATGAGCACAGCACAGAGCTAAAAAAGGTATGCATTGGGGAAGGGCATAATGAGTGTGTGTGTGTGTGTGGGGGGGGGGGAGAATAGGAGGCTTCACACTTCTGCACTTCATACAGGCCTCCAGGACTTGACACCACTCAGCATGTGGCTCCCAGTCCTCTGGTAAAGCCTGGGACACACCAGTGACCTCAGTACTCCGCTAGTAACTCTCTTCGTCTGCTTGGTGACACCAGGTAGCCTGGCCCGGACAAAAGTCTTGAAGTTAGACCAGCTCGGTTTTTTAAGTAACTGTTGCCAGTGTGTGTGTGTGTGTGTGTGTGCGTACACGTGAGAACCAGTCCACAAATGCCTAAAACCAGCTGGCAAGGCAGTGGGGACTGCTCAGGTACAGAATGCTCTCTCTCAGACACTTCACTTGGCTTTGTCCCTTATTCCAAGCAGCTAACTAAGCCACACATGATGTGGCATCCATGGCAGAAATGTGGTGCATTTCTGTTGCTGTTCAGGAGGCCAGATGTCCAAAATGGAAACGTTAGAAGGTTGCTTCATTGTGAGGAGAGAGAGAGAGAGAGAGAGAGAGAGAGAGAGAGAGAGAGAGAGAGACCGAGACCGTATTCCAGACCCCTCCCTCCCCAGCTTCTGCACATCATCAGCAAATGAGAGTCTTGGCCTACAGTGTGGCTCTGTTCCCCGCCCCTTCATCTCATTGGCACTGGATTGTACCTGCCCAGGAAGGGCCTTTGTCTGTTCTGGTTCATTAATCACTGTGCTTCCCACTTGAATGTAGAGGAAGCAACCAAGAAATGTTATTATTTCAAAGTTGGAGCCCTGGAGATTGGAGGGCAGGCAAAAGTTAGGAGGGTGGGTTTGGTTCTGAGGAATCAGGTGGCAAGGATGTGACAGGTGGTGCCCAGGGTGATGTAGGAGAAACATTCAGGATCAAGCATCTGATAGGGGTTCCAATGCTCCTGCCTGCTCATGGAGCAAGGCATGCCAGCATCCCCTTTCATGTAGGGAGGACCTTATTAGGCCTGTTAGAAATTCCTGTACTCTCGTGATTCTCCCCTAACAAAGATGATAATTAGGACCATTCTATCCATTGCACGGATGAAAGTGTAGGTGAAGTCCTTAATGTTTGTTATTCCTACAAACAGCAAGGGTGAAGGGTTTTCTTCTCCCTCCTACCAAAATGCCAGTTAAATTATACTTTGATAATTTTCTCAATGTGTCAGCTGCCAACAGCACTTTAAATAAGAATTGGATACCTCCTAATTAGGGTAGCAAATTTATTGAAAACAGAACGCTGGAGGCCCCAAGTGCTCAGGATCTTAAGAAGGAAACCACAGACTGGAGGTGGGGTTTCCCTAATGTTCACACCTGTTGTGGGTTGCCCTGGTGCTGTTTGCATTTTGATGTTAATTCTAATTCTGCTTCCTCAAGAGGGCCTGCCCTGATGAGGGGTGGATCAGGGACTCATGTGAACTTTCTTCCCATTTTAACTGGTCAAATAAAAGCTAGAGCCTGTGATTGGCAGTGAAAGGGAAAGGTGGGGCTGGAGGTGAGAGAGAGAGAGAGAGAGAGAGAGAGAGAGAGAGAGAGAGAGAGAGAGAGAGGAGAAGCAGAGGTGGAGACAGCCTGGAACAGAACCAAGTAGCCTGGAGAAGCTGCATGTAGCAAGGGCTCTTGTAGCAGGGGGTGGGGGGGAAAGATAGAGTCGTGTAGTGGTATATGGCGGCCCAATCTAGGCATGCAGCTTATAAATATTATAAATATTATGACTGAGTTGTGTGCTCCTTGCACAGGCGTATTGGGGTTGGAGATTTACCGCAACAGAAACCAACAGACACATATTCACCATGATTCTCCTGAGAGTTAGACCACTCCGTTGACCTAAGAGGAAGCTAGGGAAGGGAAGTGCTCAGGAGGACACTAGTGTGCTCCCAAGCTGCTCTGCATTGGGGTGTCTCTGAATCCTGTGTGATCAGGTGAAATGCTTCTTCTAGGGTGTGCAAGAGTGAGCAGGAGAGCTGGTACAGGCAGAACAGTCACTCTCTTCAGTCACCATGGGGGAGAGGGTCCAGAAGATCTCACGTTAGGGTGGGGAGAGGACCTAGGTTTTTCTTCATAAATGGTTTGATCATGTAGAGCTGCCAGTCTGCCTCAGCTGTTTCTAATCTGGTCTGTTCTTCTGAGACGGGATCTCTGAAGGCTGGCCTCAAACTCACTGAGATCCTCCTGCCTCTGCTACCCAAGCACCAGGATTAAAGGCATGAGCTACCACACCTAGATAATCATTTTTTTTTCCTTCTGGCATATGTAAGAAGATCTTAAAATGTGTGTGCGAGTGTTCATGCCTGTATTATACCCACTAAAACATACAGCATATGCAACAAATAAAGGCCTCTGTTACTTCTTTATTCTTATTTTAAGAGTCACTGAACTACTCAGTGCAACCAAATACTTCAGGCTAGACTCTACTTTCCTTTTTTTTTTTTTTTTTCTCAAAACTCCCTTCCCAGTGTGAGGATTCGTCAGCCCATTGTTCTCCATGCAGGCAGTCTAGAACACACAGGAGGTAGTGACTAGTTTTCAGAATCACTCGAATTTCCACTAGGGCATATCGAGCTTAAGAAATATATATATATATATGTATGTATGTATATATATGTATATATATGTATATATATGTATATATATGTGTATATATATTTATATATGTTATGTATATGTGTGTGTTTATGTTATGTATATGTATGTATATACATACATATATTTACATATATATGTATGTATATACATATATATGTCTATATATACGTGTGTGTATATATATACATACACACACGTATACACACACACATATACATATATATATATATATATATATATATATATATATATATATATATATATAAAATAAATTACATTGTTTGCAGAGTTTGCAATGGATGGACAGGTCTTCACTATAAGTTAAGAAAAACAAAACCCAAACTTAAATCTATCTCTGAAGCACGTCACTGCCAAACGTTCCGTACACCCATAACTCTTTAGCCTGTCTTTCTGCAGAATCGCCTTCTCTGCCTCCAACAGCTCAAACTATGCAGATCCCCGGGCGTCCACAGCTCTTGTCTGTTCTGGAGTTGGGTATAAATGGGGTGGTAGTGCACACTCCAGGTTGAGCACAGATGTCCTCACAGTGTGCATCCGTCCACTGTCACCTTCATTGCCGAGAGATGCTTCCCTGCACCGAGCTTCTGCCGTCATTTTTTCTTTTGCCATTTAAAAATTTCATGCAACATATCTTGATCATATTCTTTCCCCTCCCAAACTCCTTAAAGACCCTCCACTTTTCTGTGATGGGCATGGGATTGTTTAGCTCCAGGCTACTTAGAATAAAGTCACTACTGGCATTTCTGTGTGAGTTTGTCCGAGAGGACCAGGCTTTATTTCTGCTTGGTAAATTCTTAGGATGAAGCTTAGGACGATGAAGGGTCAGTCTGTGACTGGGGATACAGAGATGGCTCAGTGGTTAAGAGCACTTGTTGTTGTAGGGGGCCTGGGTTCCATCCCCAGCACCCACATGGTGACTCGCAACCATCTTTAACTCCAGGTCCAGAGGATCCAACATACACATGCAGATAAAACATTCATGTACATAAAATAAAATGAATTTTAAAAAGCATGTAGACTGATTTGAGAGACATTATTCCAATAATTCTAAAAATTCCAGTTATTATTATTTAGGCTATTCTCCTGGGTGCAGAGTGATGTCCTGTGATTTTAGCTGCATTTCCTGGTGTCTGACATAATAGAAAAACATTCCAGTCAACTTTGGTTATTTGTTTTAAAATTAACTTCTCATTCCGTTTAGCTTGAATTGTAAGGATTCTCTAACTATTTTGGATAAAAGTTTTCTATCAGATATGGTTTTTTTGTTTGTTTGTTTTTTGTTTTTTTGTTTTCGAGACAGGGTTTCTCTGTGTAGCCTTGGCTGTCCTGGCACTCACTCTGTAGACCAGGCTGGCCTCGAACTCAGAAATCCGCCTGCCTCTGCCTCCCAAGTGCTGGGATTAAAGGTGTGCGCCACCACCACCCGGCTCAGATATATTTTATAACTGTTCTCCCCGTGACCTAAATGTTCTTACCTTTATATCTGTTGCCTTGAGAGGAACAGAATTTTTATTAAGGAAATGTATTCCATGGTCATTTCACACAGGGACATAAAGCTTGCTGATGACCCTCTCTGTCTACACGCTCTCCCCTTATCCCTTCCTGTCAATCATTCCTCCATGCAAGTTCCTTCCTCATGCCCATGTCTTTTTTGTTTTGGGACCCACTGAGTTTAACCAGGGCTGTCTTTCTGACCACGGATATGGAGATATCCGTTGGAACCTGCTTGACGCACCAGTTGATACATAGCTGAAGACAATGACCTCACCCCACCTGGTCCATCAGTAGCTAGTAGTTACCCAAGCAGGGGTAGAGCCAAAGGAACCTGTCTCCTACCTGTGACTGCAAACAGATCCACTCTCCCGCAGCCCCAGGAAAGGGACACTGCTACTGTGACGTCATGATTGTCATGGCCATGCCTAGTGACAGGTATTTCACAGTCCTCCCGTACATTCTTCCCATCTCCCTCATCTATGACCAACACAATATGGATGTCCTGTTTAAGGCTGAGAACTCATTTGTCACACGCTCTCGCAGCCATGAGCTTCTGTATCTACTGCTACCAACCCGTGAAGGGAGCTTCTCCGATGAAGGCTGAGAGGTGTGTTTGTCTGCCAGCACAGGCACGAGTATTTAGAAGGTAGTTTAATTCCAGGTCAAATTCGCAAAGCAACAGTGGTGAGTTCCCTTCCTAGGGTCTGTAATCTCCCCAGCCATGAGTTCTTGAACATGTTTACAGGGACAAGCGTGACTCCTTCCTGTGAATCAGGCCCTCAGTCTGACGAGAGAGCCACTGGTAACTGGATCAGTTATACCACTCTTGGGCGAATCTTGCCAGTGAATTAGTTATGTAGCTCACGGGGTTTGCAGGCATATCTGGTCATCTTTCTCTCTCAGCCATTTGTAGAATGCCTCTCTGCAGCTAGATCTACTGTGTTATCCAGGTGAGGGGCAGGGGCAGGTCTCCTGAGTGTGGTAGCCATCTAGGGTCAGGATAAGGTCAGTGCATTGTCACAGGCAGCAGTCCAGACCAGGAAACACTGCATGGACTTTGGTGGTTACACAGGTCCGGGACATCAACACAGATCTCAGATGCCACAGGACCATGGACCTAGACGTGGCCCCCAGCAGAAGCATGGATTCAGGTGGCAGCACTCAGATCAGCATGTGTCTCTCCCACCTCCCTCCCCCAAGGCAGACATCTACATGACCTCCAGTGGCAGCTCAGTCCACAGACGTCCCTTTGGCCTTTGGTGGTAACATGGGCCACAGACATCAACACAGATCCCAGATGTGGCAGGACCTGAGCCCAGCATCCTGGGCTGGGATCTCACCATGGTCTCTTTGTATTTGTGTGTTGCTCGTCAAGTTGAGTCTCCAGTTCCACCTTTCTCCACAAGGCACAAACCCCTAGGCTTCACTTTCTCTTCTATCACTCCATTGTGTAATCCATCTTTCCCATCGTTCTGTCACACATTCGCCACTCATAGCCCATGGTGGGTGCTTGGGTGTCTTCCTTTTGGAAGCCTGTTTTAAGAGCTTTATACATTAGTTTGGTAGCTACGTCATTTCTGCTCTACCCTTTCAACTCCAGTCCCTCCTGTGTATCCTGTACTCTTTTCCAAATTCACGACTTCTACAATTGTTATTGCTACACACACACACACCAACCACATACACATATCACAAACACACACAGCCCAACCACACACAGACACACACACCCCACAAGCATACACACACACACACACACACAACCCTTTAGCACTGCTCTTATGTTTAGGACTCACCCCTGTGACTAGATAACCTACCGGGGGGCTCATCCCTGGAAAAGACCAATTGTTCCTCTCAGCAGCCATTGGTTGCCTATGGCTTTTCATCTAGGGGTTTGGCCTCGCGGAATTTCCCCCATCCTTATTGACACATGTGACAGCTATGCTTGGTTGTCAACTTAGCTACATCTGGAATTAACTAAAACCTCGCTGAGGGATTTTTTGCTTAATTTGAAGTATAAGAACCACTGCTAATCTAGATCGTTGAGGTGGGAAGACACACCTCTGACCAGAGCCATGACTTCCCCCTGGAGCCCTGTAGAAGGCCACAGAAGAAGAAAGCTTGCTTTCTTTGCCTCCTTGCTCTCTCCTCCATGTCAAGTTCACTTCTTCACTGCATTAGTGCCTACATTTTAGGATCTCAGTATATACTGAAGACCAGGTGAAACATCCAGCCTCATGGACTGAATATTACTGGGTTCTTGGACCCTCTATTCATAGGCAGTCATTGGATTAGCTGGGCCACATCTTGTAAATCATTGTAATAAATCCATTGTAATACTATATATATATATATATATGTATATGTATATGTATATGTATATGTATATGTATATGTATATATAATTTATATACTATAGATAGTATTTATATGTCTATACATATATATATATAAAATAACATATATTTACATTTATTCTATAGTTTTGTACTATAGGGCACTCTGACTAATACAGCATGCCAGTTATCACTGTCATTTGTGCAAGTCTGGCTCAGGCAGCTCCACTGTTGAGATTTTGCCTCTGTGGCTTTGTTGTCATGCCCAGAAGGCACTGTCTCATTGCAGGCATGCTCTCCCCTCTGGCTTTTACAGTCTTTCTACCCTCCTTTTAACAATGCCCTACCCAGGATCCTGCCTGAAGACCTCTGGGGTAGCATCTCTATGCTCTAAACAGAAGCTTCTTATTTGTTTTTGAAGAGGGATGAGAGCCATACTCACCTACAGAGGTAAGGATAAATATTTAGAATTAGGAAATGGTCTTGATTTAGAAAAGTGTCAGTAGTATGTTCTCCTATCAGGTTTGTGACCTCTCCAGCCACACGTGGCTGGCTAGGTTTGCAGTATTAGAGATAAATTCTCTCTTGTTGATCAGCTCTTAAGTGGCTGTTGGTTACCCTTAGGATATAAATGCCACACTGCTGCACCGTTGGGGATATCTTACCAGGCTGGTCATTGTAGTTCATAGGCTTCATAGCTGGGTAGGATTGTTCGTTGATTTTCTCCCTTGGTAGCTTGAGAAACATCTTTAGAAACTATGAGAGCCAGTCCCCAGGGAAGTCAGTTCCAGCTCTGTTCCTCCAAGTCCAGCACCTGAAGTACACGCTGTCTTCAGCAATCCAGTTGTGCCTTCAAGTTCTGGGAGGCAAGCAAGGACAACGGCAATAGCTGTTTTGTGTTGGGGACTTTTGGAAGCCCCAACCACCTACTTGAAAGATAATTTCTTATGCCTGGCATTGGGGTTTTAGTTAGATAGTCAATGGCATTTTTTAATAGCATTGCTACCCTGTGTAGCATGACTTTGTGGCCAAAAAGTTAATGTTCAGCTGGCCAATGCTACACAGACTGTACAATGCTCTTAGCAGAAAGCACAGGGACCTCCTGTCTCTGCTTCTCATCTTTCAAGAAGACATGTCTCTCTGATTGTCAACTAGTGGTTTTTCTCTGCCTCCCTGCCTCTGTCTCTCCCTCCCTCCCTTTCTTCCTTTCTTTCTTATCTTGATATTTCTTTTCTTCACAAGTCTCACAGTTGTTATCATGAAAGCATTAATTTAACATTCATTTCACATTACTGAAGCCCAGAAATGTGACCTCTTCCTAAATATATATATGTATACATATATATGTGTGTATATATATGTAAAAGATATATATATATGTGTGTGTATATATATGTAAAAGATATATATGTAATATATATATTTAGTATATATATGTATATATGTATACACCTATGTATGTATGTATGTATCTATCTATCTATCTACCTATCAATCAATCATCTAGAGAGGACTCTATTTATTATAATTAAAAACATATTTTCTAACTCCCATAAATCATATTTTCCCAAACTTCTTCTTTTATAAGAAACCTCTTCCATTTGCTTAGGAATTTGTGATTTTATGTTGTTTCTAATTATTTCGAGCACACTTACTCTAAGTGTATTTAGGGGTTCTTCCAACAGCCTGTGTCCCTATCTGTTACCCCTGTGTGTTCATGTGATCCGGACCCTCTAAGCCTCGGTGCAGATCTCACACCCATGGGCCAGCAGTGCCTCGCCACTGCTGTATCAGCTTCAGTTTCCCTTCTTTATTTCTGAAGTCTAGAACTTTGTCTTTTCTCTGTACCGTTTTCTTGTGCTGATTACATATGCTCCTGCGATTTGATTTCTTGGTAGAGGGAGAGGAGTAGAGCCTCACCGCAGTAGTTAATAAATTCCAAGTGTATTGCTTAGTAAACAATTAGACCTTAATACAGTGATCAATGACTACACAGAGTCGTTTAGAAAGTTCTTAATAAGTTTACGTTGTAAAGACTGGCTCTGGGCTGGTGAGATGGCTCAGTGGGAAACGGGGCTTGCTGCTCAAGCCTGAGGACCTGAGTTTGAGACCCAGAACTCAAAGATGCAAGGAGACAACTAATGCCACAACGTTGTCCTCTTAGCTTCACACATGTGTTGTGACACACATGTTCACACACAAACACACATATGCATGTATACACACACTTTTTGAAGTTACTATATAAATGTAGATAACTTTGCTTGTCGACCCTGACTCTAACTGTGAGAGCTTCCTCTTTTTCTTTTTTACCTGGGGCAGGGCAGGAAGGGCGTGCTGTCCTTCCCACTGAAGGAAACTCCCTCAGCACAGGACTCTCTATGACCTCACTCTCTCCTTCGGATCACTCTTCAGTGCCATCAGGACCTTCACAACCACACTGGGGATGACACACTCTCAGCTCTGGGGCAATTTGCAGAGTCTAGGGGAATCCTCATGGAAGCCCTTCTGATAATTTGGGCCCCTACAAGTCCTTGTTTTCAATGTCTCTAATTCCTCTGAACGATTGGGCCAAAGGAATGTTGAAGTTTCCAGTAACCCAAAACCTCCACAGTCTGTCACACTTCAAACCCGGGCTGGGCATCCAACCGAGAATGCAAAACACTTTTTTCACACTTCGCTTCTGACCAAAGGAAATGTGGTATGTTGGCCTGGACTTTGAATTTCAATCAATTTAATTCAAAATAGATGAAATCAAAGGGTGCTTCCAGAACATCTGAAAGAGCCACCAAGTGCCCCACTGTTCCCACCCTGTCCTGGCAAAGCTGGTTCTGATTTTGGATGTTTTAAGTCCCCTTTTGAAGTTCATCCATGGTGTTCAAGCTCTGGCTTGGCTTTCATTCCACACCACATTCTGCACTCGCTTGCTTTTCATTTCACATGGGAACCAGAGTTGGAGAACCAATGGGGACTGCGGTCAAAAGGGGATGAGCGTCATGTCCCCCAGAAAAGGAGATCAAGCTGGAGTGTTCCCTGCATGTCTGAAATCAGACTCCGATGGACAGAGCAGACATTCGTTGGCAAGGGCATCATTTATTGAGCACCTATTACATCCACTGTGGCAGTGTCTCATGCTACAGGAAAAATAAATTGCAGGTTTTGTGCCTAAGCAAGCGCCAGACGTGTAACCAATAATTAGGATTTTAAAAATGTGCTGAGTAGAGGATTCTGGGAGCACAAAAACAGAGCGGGAACACTGGGGAAGACGTCAGAAAGAAGATAGTTCCTCAGGCTTGTGATCACAGCAAGGAAGGCTGAAGATGCAGAGAGCTGAGGCCAAGGATGCAGAGGATGAGGATGGGGGTCACTGAGTCAGATGGTCCAGCCACTGAGCCAGGGACAGGGCTGGATTGGATTGACAAAGAACAAGGTGAAAGAATTCCCAACCAAACAGAATCAGGCACTGAAACCAAACCTAGGGTTTCTGCGACCTTTCTGATAGAGGCAAAAGTGATGGCAACCAACAGTGTCCAAAATACCCCATGAGCCAGGACCTACCATGAAGGAAGCCGTATTCATTTTTAAAAGAGTTTATCTTCATTTTATGTGTGTGTGTGCACATGCACGCATGTGCGTGTTTGTGTGTATGTGTGCATGTGCATGCGTGTGTATTGTGCATGCACATACGTGTGTGTGTGCGTTTGTGTGCGTGCGTGTACATGTGTGTGTTTTACATGCATGCATGTATGCATGTGAGCATGATGTGCCCAAGGATGCCCAAATAGGACACTGGATCTCCTCCCGGAACACTGGGGTTACAGAAGGTTGTGAGTTGTGGGCTGTGCATTCTGAGAACTAAATTCTAGTCCTCTGCAGGAACGGCAAGGCTCTTAACCGCTGAGCCATCTTTGCTGTCTCCCAAAGACGTAGTCTACTAACTTTCCATGTGCTCACTCAGTTTCCAGGACTTGCTGGAAGGGGATGCTGTCATTCTCAAGGCTACTCCCCAGAAAAGGGACCTGAGCTGAGAAAAGATGCCTACATTGCCCAGGGTCACACAAATCAGAAATTACACTGACGCCTTGGGCCCAAACTTCTGCTGGCACTGCTGTGCCTCCAGTGGTCACTGTGGGGGACAGACAGTGTTGGCAGCCTCACTGACGAGTGCAGTGCTCAGCTCAGCTGCAGAGGACAAACACAGTCTGTTTCTACCTGTCCTAGTTCTCTTGTGCCCAGGTCCTTGGAATGAGCATTCTGACCTAGGAAGGAGCATGCATCTCCTGGGGATGTTCTGGAACTGCACGTTCTTCAGCTTCTTCCGACCTGCTCAATCAGAAACTGTGAGCTGGGCTCACTCACCTGTACTTCAGCAAGTCCTATGGATGATTCTGGTAAATGCTCAAGTTTGCAAACCACAGACACCTAATCATCTCCAGGGCAAGGAAGCGACCAGAGACAGTCAAGCCTACTGATAGATGGTCCTGACACTGAATGGTCCTGTCACTGATCTCTTATCCTAAGAACCAGGGCTGGTGACTAATGACAGGGTGAAGTGAGGAGAGAGGAGACACTGAAGACTGTGGCCAAGCATGCGCTCTGTATGGCGCTCTATACCACAGCATCTCAGTAAAACAACTTCCACAAACCTCGCCTACTAACAGAGCAATGGTTCTCAGCCTTCCTAATGCTGGAACCCTTTAATACAGTTCCTCATGTTGTGGTGACCCCCAACTATAAAATTATTTTTGTTGCTACTTCATAACTGTGATTTTGCTATTGCTATGGATTGTAATGTAAATATCAGATATATAAAATATCTGAGACCCCCCCAAAGGGGTCATGCCCCACAACTTGAGACTCCCTGTAGTAGAGTAAGCCAAGACCCCTCAAAGTTATAGCTTGAAACTCCAAGGCACCCAGCTTCGTCTCCACCAATGCACTGGCTTTCTGCCCAGTGTTCTATGTCTCCACCCTCTGTCCCTGCCATTGACTTCTCAGTGTTATTTTACAGAGAGGTAAACTGAGGTGAGCAGAGGTGATGGAGCAGAGCCAGGCAGACGGGCAGCAGACATTTGATGCTCAGTGACCCGCCTCCATACCCAGCTTCAGTTTTTGAGTGAGCGATTCCAAATTATCTGATGTTTTGGTGATATAATGAATTAAATTTCAGTTCAAACACAGACTCGGTGAAAATTGAATTTCTCTATTACCCTGATGCCTAGAGAGCCTCAGGATCATTCCTCAAGAGAACCCAGCAGGGGCAATGCCTCATCACCTCGGAGAGACAGCACAGGAAGGTGTACGTGAAAGACTGTGTGGTCTGGACTTTTGCATGTGAGCAGCACGCAGTGTGCATGGGCTTCTTTGCTTCGTTTTATGCATGTGATGGGTATGTAGTCCACCGAGTTCCACAGTGCTACAAGAGGTTCTGCCTCATGATGTATTTTTGCCATGTCATACATATGCCAAATCTACTATGGTAACATCTTCGGCCTCATTGTTCTCTTTTATGCCTGCTTCTCCTTTTGAACCCCCTTTCCCCTCCACTATCCTGTCTTACTTCTATGGCTTTTTATTCCTTTGTTACAGAAGTTCAGTTAGGGCTTCCTGAGTGACTGTAGGCTGGGGAACACTTGCTGGACAAAGATTATCGCACCAGTGGCTACATCACTGAAGAAAATGTCTGTACAGCCTCCACAGAGGGTAATCCAGGGTCTACTTGCCACCTAGTATTCCATATTCAAATGTGCTCTCTGTTAAACACCAGCCCCTGCAAGTCAGGTCTTCTCTTTGTCTGCCTTGGAGTGCCTTATTTTCTGATGTGGAGATGCTCTTACCTCCCCAAGGCTGGAAAAGACTGAGCAAGAGAAACCTGGATCTGGAGCCCCCAGGTCTACGGGGCTTGCTCATGGCTGCCTTGGCCTCCACAGCTGCCCCTGGCTAAATGGAAGGGGTGCCTCTGTTGATGTCCTGGGATCTCACAGCTTGTGGCCAGCTGCTGTGCCCCAACACACTATGAATGAAGGCATTGTTTCTATGCGTCTCCTCAGAGGTTCCACGCCTTGCTCCATTTCCAAAAACATGTCTGGGTCTCGGGAGCAGCTGGGTGGTTTGGTGAGCAGGCCTTCACCTGCACAAGGCATCAGCAGCAATGTCTGTATAGAAGTTTCCAGAACTCTGTTCTGCTCCATGAGGGGATGCTGGTTGAGAGATCTCTGTTCATGCATTACATGCAGAGACACATGTGCCCCAGGACAGTCATGAAGTGCAGGCCAACACAAACATAAACTTGCTGGAACACGGCGTGAGTTTTTGCATTTTATTTCTGGGACTCTGAAGTGTGGTTCTCAAGTGTGAACTCTGCGGATGACAGCTTCTTGTCACGATGTCAAAACGTTGGGCGCACCTAAATCCTCCACACCCAATCCTCTGGCCATCTTGTCAAATCCTCCCAAGATCTGATGATTAGCTCCATAGTGTGTGTGTGTGTGTGTGTGTGTGTGTGTGTGTGTGTCAGAGAGACAGACAGGCAGAGAGAGTGAGAGAGACAGAGACAGAGACAGAGGGAGAGGGAGAGAATGAATACTTTCCTTTACGCTCCCCAGACTGTGAGATCATAAGCCTTCGCTCATGTTTTGTCACAATGGGTACCCAGCTATTTGATTGCAGGGTCTAGAGGGACATTCTTCAGATACCCAGCACAGAGAGAGCAGAGTGACAGTCCTGCCTACCTTCATAGCAGGGAGGCTGTGTGAGAATTTAAAGGTCGTCCTTGGTGACTTTGCTGGCTTGCAACAAGCCCTTGGAAGAGTGACTCTTTGGCAGATTGTATTCCAAGCAAACAGCCTTTGTGTCAACTCACCTTTGTGGAGCCACGATTGTTCTGGGTGAAAGAGGGGTGCAGTACCTCAGAGGAGGCCCAACTGCGAGACCAGAGCAGCTCTTTTGATTAATGTGGCCGGTGAAGCTAAACAAAGAAATCAGCCATTACTAGGTAAAATCAACCATCCCAGAAGCCCCCAGGAGACCTGTTTCTGGATTCAAAACAAATTAAATCTCCAGGTTGAGGGGGGTGGGGTGACCGTGAATTGGGGAAAAGCACTGCAGAAAACAGGCCCCATTCCTCAGTGCTGTGGAACAGAAAATAGGTCATATTTTAGGAGAGCCAGTCAGCATTATGTATCCGTAACATTCAATCCCGTCTTACCTGACATTAAGGTCACACTTCCCTTGGAGTGTCCATCTCTAGGAGCACGGTCGTCATTGGAGGGGCAGGAGTGATCCCTCAGATCTTCACTAGAGGTTGGGAAAGCTTAACGAACACTTAGATGGTTGCAGGAGCTGTTGAGACCATCCAAGGTAGCCTCCTTGGTTCAGGAAGAGACTTTAAGCCTTTGAGTCAATTTCTTTGCAGCAGAGATGTCAGCATCCCAGCAAAAGACTGGCAAACAGCACAGACACTTGTCACAGATCATTGTCACAGAGCAAGACACACCCAACTTGAGGATGGCCCAGTTTCCATTCTGTTGTGAGACACAGGAAAGGCTCAGCAGGGAAGACTCACGGTTGATGGGCAGGGAGCAGTTCTGCCTTCGACCTCCACATTTCTGCTGAGCTGACCCACGGAAGCAAAGCTGTTCATCCTCAAACACCGACAACGGGTGTGTCTTAGAAGATGCAGGTGTGGTAAGGTCAGCCACATGACATGCTTGATCTGGAGAAGAGTTGGGAAGTTTCTGCGTTATAGTTTTCTCAATTTTATCCAATTTTTTTCCTGAAGTACTCATTGCCTTCAGTGTGTGTGTGTGTGTGTGTGTGTGTGTGTGTGTGTAGAACACAGTAGCATAAATAGCTAATTCATGAATAACAAGTGGACGAGTGTGTGTTTAAGTTGGGTATCCCCCAGCTTGAGGCTGCCTCATCATCTTCTGCTTCGTAACCACATGCCTTACACCTTTGACTCAAATCCTCGGGAAAGTTAGAGTGAGCTGACCATGTTTCCTAGACCCTTGTGTTTCCCTTTGACTCTGACAAAGCAAGGGTCTCTTCCTAAGTTTTTGAGATAAATGCCAAGCTAGGCTGCATCATCAGGTAAAAGGATTAAATCTAGGGGTCTGGGGGTGTAGCTTGGTTAGTAGAACACTTGTCTAATACACAGCAAGTCCTAAGTTCAGCCCCAGGCAGCTCCTCTCTTTCTACCTCTGGTCCCAGCATTTGGGAAGCAGAGGCAGGAGGGGCAGGGTTTATGATGATTCTCAGTTTGAGAACAGACCTTCCCTGCTAAGCCCTGTGTTTTATTTGTTCAACATAATTATTATGAGAAAAAGTAGGAGAAAGTCTGGGAGAGGGGGAGAGAGAGAGAGAAAGAGAGAGAGAGAGAGAGAGAGAGAGAGAGAGAGAGAGAGAGAGAGAGCTCAGTGGTAATTTTCAGGCTTTTTTACTTTACAAATTAGGAGCTCTCCCAAAGGAGAGGTAGAGGCCGAGGAGGCTGAGTTTCCCTTCCTGACCAGTTATCTTTGCCAAGTGTTCCTCAAAGGTCACCTTCCTCTTACCCCCTCTCTATTCCAGCACCCCCAAACTCAGTAAGAATCTGAGGAATTAATCCTTTTTAAGAGATATCCTCAGGGAAGTTGAGGCCTAAGATGAGGTCACCAAGGTCACCACAGGATACCCCCCTTAAGAGACACCAATGGGAGTTGCTAGTGAGAGTTTTGTCAACTGGACCCAAACTAGAGTCATCTGGGAAGAGGGAACTCGAGCTAAGGAATTGCCTCCACAAGACTGGCCTGCAGGTAGGCCTGTGAGGCATTTTCTTGACTCATGGTTGTTACAGGAGAGCCCAGCCCTCTGTGGGAAGGGTCATCCCTGGATGGGTGGTCCTGGGTGCTTTAAAAAATACAGGACAAGCAAGCCATGGGAACAATCCAGTAAGTAGCATTTCTCCATGGCCACTGCTGCTGTTTCTGCCTCTAGGTTCCTGCCTTGAGGTCTTGCCCTGGTTTCCTTCAGTGATGGACTAAGGCAGAGAAATGTAAAAGAAATTAACCCTTTCCTCCCCCAGGCTGCCCTTGTTTGCAGCGTTTTTCACAGCAGACTGATATGGTGTGTGAGGGAGGAAGGACCTCACACAACCAGCAATGGCTTCTGACTGCCTTCAGAGACATCAGAGGTCATCAGAGGCCTGGTCTTCAAGACCGGAAGTAAATCTGTTCCTTCTGCCTACAATGTTGGGTTGGCCATACACCCTGTCTGGCTGGAACTGATGTCCATCTCTGGATGAGGTGGACATTGGGTCTCTGTCATGCACATGGATAGAGCAGCTTCTAAACTCTCTCCTTGAGTTCCTCTGCTCTTGAGCGTTCTCCACTCATGGATTCAGGTTAAACTCCCCTTGACTTGATATTTTCTGTCACCTGTGTCCTGCTTTGCTGGAGTGGTGCTGAAGGGAAACAGAGATGGTCAAACATCCGAATCCCTCTTTTCACACTGAGATCCGCAGATGGATCATGGGATTGCCAAGGCTGTGGGGAACGACTCCCTTATCTGAGCATGCTCAGGTAGGAAAGACCAAGGCTGCTTCTTGATGCCTCCTGGGAAGTCAGTTGCCCTTCTAGACATTAGTTTCTTCTTAAATTAGGATTGGTGCTTGAGGAATCCCTGCATTGCCAGCTCTGCAGATTGCCCTCCTCAGGGGCTGCATGCTGCTGAGCTCCTGGAAGTGTAAGTATTGGCAACTCCTAATAATTCCAGAGGGATCAAACGGCCATTTTTCTTTTTCTCAATTTTCTGGAATTTGGCTGAAAACACTTCGCCTCTTTTTCTGGCTTTCTGTGTCTTTGGGGCGGCTGCTGGTCTGCCTGATGCTTTGATCTCACCTATCAAGTGAAGACCCAAACGGCCAGCTGTTTCATAGACATTTCTGGGGTGCTGATCCATGAATGGGTGCTTAGTTAAAGATTATGGGATAGGGGACCAGAGGCAGCCTCTCCACCCCCGTAGGCAGAGCTTTGCGAAATCAAAGCAGGAGAACTGACAGCATAAACCTTGCCAACAGCAAGACCCTGGTCAGGACATCTACTAAATCCTCAGGATCTCTACTACCCAAGGGGGATGGTGACTGTTGAGAGCTGGGGACTCCAGGCCAGGCTCAGAGGCGCTGTGCTCCCTGGCTCTTTGCAGGTGGAGCTGCTGCCTCCCTCCTGATGACACCACCGAGACGCTTTTATTTCAACCTTTCACTCTCAGGATCATTGCCAGAATTTGCACTTTATGTGTACACCTGGGGAAGTTTTACTCCTATACCTTATTTTTAATTGTTACTTTTACCTTGAATGGAACATAAATGGCATTTATCGCCCCCTAATTTGCTTTACTTTTGACAGTTTCCCGCTTGTAAACAATGCACTGTCGGTCACTCCTTCCCCCCTCATCCTGCTCACCCCTTCCCCTCACACCAACTCCACTCTTCTCTGTTTTCCTGTCCCTGCTGCCTTTCCTGTTCTTTGGTGTGTGATGGGGTGTAAAGCCATGTCATGTTCGATAGACTGTCTCACAGACCTCCCCCCCCCCACCAAACGCACACACCCCATCTTCTGTCTCCCAAGTCCTGGGCTAATGGGGAGAGTAACGTACAAGCTCCACATCGAACTAACTACTCAACAGTTACTTAGTCTGAGCACTTTGACCTATGGTGAGTCCAAACCCTGAGCACCACATGTTGCCAAAAGAAGCTGCGCTGTCAAGCTGGACAGTGCACAGGTCTGTGGGTATATATATAAGCATTTAGAAGGCAGTTTGACTGCATGTGGATGGAATTCCTTTTCTTTGTCTGACATATGTACATAAGTAAGCATCCTCCTACCCTTGGGGAGATGGCTCAGAGGTTACGAACACTTGCTGCTCTCCCACAGCATCTGGGCTCGGTTCTCAGCACCCATACTAAGCAGCTCACAGCTCCACTGTCACTTCTGTTCCAAAGGAGCCAATGCCCTCTTCTGGATTTGATGGAAATCTACATATGGCTCACACACACACACACACACCTACTCACACACATATACACATACATGTACACACACATATGCACACGTATACACATACATGCACAAACATGTATACACATATACACACACACCTACGTACATGTATACACACATGCACACACACATGTATATACACATATACACATACATGCACACACACATATATACACACATACATGCACACACATGTACACATGCATGTACATACACACACACACACACACACACACACACACACTCCCCAAATAATTAAATCTTATCCAAGTGTGGTGATGCACACCTTTAGTCCCCAGCACTTGAGAGACAAGAACAGGAAGATATCTAAGTTCAAAGCCAGCCTGATCTTCTTAGTAAGTTGCAAGCCAGCCAGGTCTCTATAAGTGAGATCTTGTCTCAGAAAAAAAAAATCTTAAATGTAAATTTTTTCCTATTTCAGGATTATTTTATGAAACTATGAAAATGGATACTGCTTCTCAGTGTTCTGGGAAGCAAATTATTATGCACAGATGAGATAGAATTCAAGATTTCATATAGTCTGAGAAACAAAGTACACAAGAACTTTGTTACTCCCTAAAGATTTACAGGGCCTGCATTCAGTGCTAGGTAGGATGCTGCCTTGGGAACAAACCCCATCCTTTTGTTCTAAGAGTCTGGGGTTGGTATCGTGGTCCTATCTATTATGAGGCATGTGATGTCGAGTGATTCGCCATTGTTTATTGATTCTAAGGCAATATTTTAGGAAATATTTTAACAGCAGAAACAGGATGTACCTCACAATTGATGGTGTCTTCCAATTACAACTGTCAGCCTATTTTTCTCCCCGTGTTACATAAAGCAATAACGCCTATTACAATGAATGCGGCTCACATGTGAGGAAATCCAGGCGCTACCCTTTCTGCATTTCAATTTCCATCTCTGAAAATGGAAAAATTGCTAACATGCCATGGTTGAGGATTACAGTAATTAATGGATTTAGTGGATTTCCTAGGATGGGCACTCAATAAGTGACATACTGTTATTACCAGCACAATAACTTATTAATACTAGCTATGATTTCAGTGGTGATGCTTATTCCCGCTATGGAGAGGGAGAGAAAAAAAAACTAGATTGATAAGAGTTGGGTTATTTACTCAAAGCAAAGACCAATTTCAAACACAGTGCCTACCTGCTTCTCCCAGAATTATCATTCACTTCGCTGAAGCTGCTCGGTCATACAGAAATGCACTCCATACATGATGCTACTGACAGACAATGCAGATCCAATAGTTACAACTAACGGGTCCCTGACTCATCTCTGAATCAAGACAGGAATGGCTGGAGTTTCTAGCTCTCCCCCCCAACCCAACCCCCCGCCCCAAACCCTCCCATTCCTCACTGCTGGCTCTGCACAGCTTTGGAATAAGGATATTTATTTCCAGGTGCCTCCAAAAGCTGTGGTTATTTAATCACCCTGTATCCCTCCCAGTAATCACTCTGAATTACATTATGCAAGTCAGCAAATCCCACTCACTTTAATATACATGGGCAAGTCGGCTGGATATTTCTCACTGAAGGTTTTATGGAAAATTTTGCATTTATTGATTTCCCCCTTAAATCTTATCCTTTAAATACACCCCCTATGTAGACACACATGTGTGCATGCACACACACACACACATATGTAATTGTGTGTGTGTGTGCATGCGTGTGTGCGTGCATGTGTGTGTGTGCGTGCATGTGTGTGTGTAAATGGTTGCCATGGCCATGTTTGTTCAACCTAACACAAACACAGGCATATTGACAACATTATCTGTCATCCCCACATTTCACCTGGAGTAAGAACTGTTTGATCTTCCCAAGCTTCCAGACTGCATCAGCTCACAGGGCTATCTTTTATTCATGCACATTAAAATAAAGACAACCATACGAAGGCTTTCTATGACTGGCAAAGAGAAGAAGCAGAAGCAGGGGGCTGCATGCTGGCTGGACTAGCCATGGCCACACCCCAGCCCATGTCTGTCCGTCTTTAGGTCCCCCACATTGCCAATGGCCAGTGGAGACTTCAAAGGCTTGTTGAGTTGGCGATGTGGTGCAGACTTCACCCCTTTTGCTTAGGGGTCAAAGGTCTAAGAACTCAGGGTGCTGGTGGGTTTGCAGGTTACGTTTCTCAGGACAAAACTAGAAAAAAACAAACAACGAACAAAAGAACAAGAAAGACTCTGAAGTCTCCCATGGAATCAGGTTCTTAAAGGGACAGTGGGGGGTTTGGGAGGGGCAAGGAGAAACAGTTCTATTTATCCGTCTGTTTTGTGAGAACCAAGGTATTGACTATACAGGTTTCTGTAAGAACTAAGTAAATTTTTTTTAATGTCTACCTAAGATCTAGAGAGGTGGCTCCAAAAAGCACCTGCCACTCTTGCAGAGGACCTAAGTTCAGTTCCCAGCACCCATGCCTTGTCCCATAGCCATCAAAAACTCCAGTCCCAGGGGAATCTGACGCCCTCTTCTGACCTCTGCTGGAGTCAGGCAAACATGTGGTTCACATTCATACATTCAGGTAAATATTCACTCACATAAAATAAAATAAATATCTCCAAGCCCAGTATATACATAAAGGTGATGGCGTGGTCCTGGGCACAGCCCCCGTACCTCTTTGTTTTATTTCAGAGTCTTGGCTTTGTGCTTCCATCCTGCAGAAATAGTGGCATTAAATGACACGTTTGTGATAGATTTCAGTTTACTGTGCAGACCATAAAAATACCCAGCTGTCTCATTCAACAAGAATTATCCGTTGCTGTTGGATGCTATTTTATCTTCTGAAATCTCTGGAATCAAAGGCACTGCCTGCCTCTCGGTCTGTCTCGGAGTAATGCACTCCACATGTCAACTGCACGTCTGAGAATCTCTCAGGAGGCAGCTGGTCCTGTTGAAACCCTGTGGCTTCTGGATCACGAGACCGTGTCCCTGCCTTGGAGCGCGGGGCTTCATGTGGCCAGTGAGGCAGGTCTGATGCAGTTTGCCAGGATGCCCTGATGTAGTGTATTCTCCGTGGTCCCCTCCTTTCAGGGGGAACACCATGGAGATTGTTCTCTAGGAACCCCCATGCTTTGCTGTGATTTCCCACGAGCCCACTGGCAACAGATTAGGCAAAGGATCACCTCTGATCTCATGTACGTGCCCCCACTAGGTCTTTTGTGCAGATCAACCTTTCCACATTAATTTTGAATGCCATGTAAAGTTTTTCGAGGGGCTTGGATTTCTAGTCTGTTAGGCTAAAATTATGTAAATTATCTTTTTTTTTTTTATGTTCTCACAGGACACGTGTGACAGTGTGACAGACAGAATTAGATGTGTTATTAGAGGAGGCAAACCAGAGAAGCCTTATGACGGGTAAGGTCACCCAACTACTGGTGGTGACAAGACTTCTATGTCTGGATGATGTCTATGTAGACCAGTTATAATCACGGGCACCTTGAGCACCCCTTTAATTTGAATAGACGAGGCACCTCTACCTTCAGGAGAAGTGAGTCTGGCAGTGACAATGGGGCTGAGCCGACACCTCTGCCCACGTAGATGCTCAGTCTTGTCTTGGGATGGTGGCTTTTCTGGGTGTTCAACTCCAAGGAAACATTCTTTGCTCTATTCACTAAGGTTGGAATAGCCTCCTGAGCTGGGCCTTCTGAATTCTGTCTGCTGGGAGACTGGAAGTGGGAGAAGGCCAGAGAATTTAAGTTTTGATTTCTCTTACCACTACAGTCAAGCCACTTTGCCACCTCACCCAGGTGTCCTTCTTTGGCAGCCAAGCCTTGTGGTATCCACACACCTTTGTGTTTTGTAGATAAGTAAACAAACCCCAGAGAGATACCTGCCTGGGGTCTTATGTCTGCTAAGACAGAGATGACATTCAATCTTGAATTTATGTGACGACTGAAGTTGCCTTGTCATTTCTGTCCTTCTGTACCACTGTATGCTGTGATGAGGTGGTGGTACAGGAAGTGGCCCAAGAGCCCAGGCTTAACTTCCTCTGCTCCCTCGGCAGAGCACACAGGACAGCAGGAAAGGAAGTAGCCAGCAGCAGTGGGCATGAACCTTCTGTCCTGGAAAAATGTTCTGTGATGTCAGTGCACTTGGGGCAGAAGGTAGAGAGACATGGCATGAAGGCGGACATGAAATAAGCCTGTGCCGTAGAAAGACTTACCAGGCCAAAATCTCCAGGGAAGAGACCGGGTCTTTTGCTAGACACACCTGCCATGGACAAACTGAGGAGAGGCTGTGGGTGCTCGTGGTGGGTTGTGACTCTCCTGGGCCAGCACCACTGAGCTCATCTTGGTTATTCCACGACCATTTTCAGAAGAGTTTTCTCTCTTGTAACCTGTCTCTTTCTGCCAATCTCTTGTTCTCAAGCACACATGGAAGAACTTGACAATTCAAGGCATTGGCCTTAAACATTAGGCCCATACAGACGGCCTGGTGATCTTTCTCACTTGCTGGAGTCTATTAATGGTCACATGTCTCCTCCCCTTAAACATTAGATCCATACAGACGGCCTGGTGAGGTCACATGTCTCCTGCATAGCCTCCACTCCTGGGTGAACAAAGCAGGTTGAAATCCTCACCTGTGTGCTGAGAGACTGCACTTACCTGTTTCAGTTTGGGACAGAAGAAAGACACTGGACTGAATCAAGACGGAAGAATAGATTACTTCCTGTGGGAGGTGGGGGCCTCAGAAAATGGCACATGGTGGACAGGGACACCTCAGGGTAGTGGATAGCAGGTAGCTCCTTTTGTTCCAGGACATGCCTCCAAGTGTATGCCATGCAGAGTGGTGTAGCTGAGCCCCTGTCTGCTGGATTCTTTTAGCAACACACACACACACACACACACACACACACACACACACACACACACCCCTCTGCCCTTCAACAACGGAATGATTTTGATGCATCTCTTAACTAACCAAAAGTAACATCTTGACAATTTTAATGGACTAATTATACACTCCTGGTCATCTTGAAAAGTGCCCATTTTGGGTCATTATGTCTTGACAACTGTAAAGGTCCTCAGCTGGAAAATTAGGAATCAGACAGAGAATTTCAATGACTCTGACCTTGGGAAGTCCACAGCCGTCATTTTCCCTCACAGAGGAAGTGCATGAGGAGCAGAGGGAGCCCTGGAGGGATGGCGGTAGTGGCTTCAAAGTGGCACTAAGTCTCAGCTCTCTACCTGACTTGAGCACAACTGGAGTCAGAGATCCCCAAACGCCAAAGTAGACTCTTGAATGTGCCTAAGTTTGTGAAATCTGAACACTCAAAAGCCTGTCTTCTGTGACCATCTATCTACAGTCTTGCTAAGGCCAGGCCGCGTGGTAGTGAAGGGCTCCCTGGTTATCCTGCCAGTTCCCTTTGTTCACATCCGGGTTCAAAAAGATTGCCTTCTATGGTTATGAAGTCTGAGGAATTCTGCAAGCAGGAAATCCAGGAATTCCAGAACTGTGACTTAAGAGCAGGAGAAACCAATGAGAGGAGATAACTCTGAGATTACCTTTGAAAGCTTAAGAAACACCACAGTCTGAGCCTGAAGGCCAGGTGCCCGGACTGCTACCATGGAAGACCAGAAGGGCATCCCCAGTTCAGAAGAGAGAGGGATGGTGAGCCGTCCTACTGCCATGTGCTTTGTCTGTACCCACGTGCTGTTCATACTGATGACAGAAGCTCTTCCTTAAGATATAAATGACAATGCCAGTTTCCTCTGAAAATGCCCCACAGGCCCACCGTCACCTCAGCACCCCGTCATCAGCCAGGTATACTCCTGAAGTTCACGCCATTGCCAGGCAAGTCCTTCATCGAACCCCACAGCAGCAAAGCAGAAAGCAGGGCACCCCTTCTGAGACGTAGCCAACTTGGCGACGGATTGAGGTGGAAACTTGGGAAATCACGGGGACACAGCAGTAGCCACCACAACAAATCCAAGACAAGTGTCTCCCAAGCTTCTGGCTCCAGACCAGACTGTTTAAATGACGTCCTACTTCCATCAATAAATACTGGTCACTGTTGGAGAAAATATTTAATTCCAGTCAAGGGCTTCTACCCTCTATGCTATTAGAATCTACTTTCCTATCGATAACCCTGACTGATTACTTACTATGTTCCATCTAGGCTGGTCTTAACTTCAAATGGCCAGCCCTCACAGCCAAGATTTTAAGATTCTTACCCTGTGGCATCTTCTCTTTCCTACTTTCCTCTCTTTCCTCACGGTCTCCTCAGACTCCAAACCCGGTAAACCAAACCCTGCCCATCTCAATTCTGCCCAGCTGTAGTCTATAGACATCTTTCTTCACCAATCAGGAATAAATTTTGGGGGTGGGGCAAGGTCACATACCTTTACCTGGTCACTTACATCTAGTACAGACTCTCTTGTCACTGACCACTGAGGGTAACCACAACTTGAGAACCAGAATTTAGCATTACAATAGAAGCAAAAGACTAAACCTCACCAGAGCACTTAGGACTAAGATGATAGAAAGCCATAAACAGAGCCTGTCAGATCTGTCTTCCTTTACAACTATGTGATTCTCCACACTCTCTGAGCATGAGATGAGACTGGCGTAGCACAGCCCAGCTTGGTATCCTCTATACCTTTCAAAGACTTCATCTCAGGCCAGTAGCTGTCTTGAGTTGCAGCAGCATCTTCCTCTTTCAGAATTTTGTGCATAAACTCTCTTGCCTTGGAGTGACATTATCAGGTGCAGGAGGACACTGCACATGACAGAGACCTTGAGGAAAGACAATGACAGCCTGAGTTTTCTTCACACTACCGATGTCCACAGTCGTACCTCCTTTGTCGCTCTGTGAGGGGCTGGGGAACGTATGCTGACTGACCATTGATCTTTCTAGTCTGTAAGGCTCAAAGAGGAACTGCAGAAGAGCCGTGGCATTGCGGCAATCCAGCTACCCAAGGGGCTTTAAATCTTAGATGCAGAACCCACACCATACCACTTTTCTACAAGTCACCTCTTTTCCCTGGCTTCTGAGCTCTCTTTTCTCCCCTCAGCCTGCCCACTCTCAACACCATGGCTCAGCACGGCCAGTGTCTGGGGACAGCTGCTGTGCTTACCCTACTCAGGACCCCACATCTGGCTCCAGGCATCCAGGATTGCTCTTGTGGTTTGGTTTTTCATGTCTTGGAAAGCTCCCCCAGAATGGGATTGGTGGAGCCTTGGCCTTGGAGAAGGAATACTTTTGGCCGTGGCCGTGACCCTATACCCAAGAGCCAGGCAGTTCAGAAACCAGACTCAGCTTTTCCTCACTGAATAAAGGGGTCATTGTTCCCTGCTGCCCAAGCAGAAATACCCTGTCATGAGCCGAACTTGAGCTAATAACCAGATCCAGGCTTAGGGTGGTGAGAGGTGGGAGGCCATGGTTGTTTTAACTTTTAAGACTCATTTTCAATTCACATTGCCAAGTGGGTAGGAAAATCGAGACTCCTTTTCTTCACTCCCTTCCATAGTCGCCATTCCTACCCACCTTTACCCCCAACTTAATTTCTGTTTGAAATCTACAGAAAACACCAGTGTCAGATGGCTTCAGACTCAGGCTACCACATGACTTGGGCTGACACCAAAGACCTGGCTTGGCATGGACTCTGGATCTCCTTTGGGTTTGTCAATGTGCATCCCAGACCATACTTGGACCATCCTGGCTGGCTTGCCTGCTTATGTCTGGGAGTCCTATGTACCCCTCAGTAGGAAGCAGGGCTATTATACAACTAAAGATTTCAACTGTGTGCCCTGAATGTCATAGTTCATCCCCCAGCTGAGACATCATCTAACTGGCCTGTGTCTCTTCTCTTCCCAGATGTTAGCTCTCCATTCAACATCAGTACAGTTGTTACTATGAGGTATGGCTGGGCTATAAGATATCACCCATAAAGCCCATGTGTGAAGCCTTGGGTCACAGCTGCTGGTGATAACAAGGAATGGACAAATGATGAATATATTGGTGCACCAGTGGATGACATGGGAGAATGTCACCTACTGGGAAGAAAGGGGTCACTGGAGGTGTGGCTGAGGGACAGTCTTATCCCTAGTGCTTCCTCTTTTTCCTCTTCATTTCCTTTGCCCTGTTCTCTTCCTTCCTCCCTGCTTTTCCCTCACTCTCACCCTCCTTCCTGGCCACCATGAGGTAAGCAGGCTTTCCACACATGCCTGCTGCCATCAGGAAAGTCTGCCTCACCTCAAGCCAGAAGCAATGAATCCAGCTCCCCATGGGCTGAACTCTCTGAAGCTGTGTCAAAGAAAACCCATTCTCTTGTCAAAATAGTTTCTCTCAGATGTTTGTCACAGAGTCAAACCCCCACATAATTCACAAAGGGTGTGCAGGAACAGTGCATTCAGTTTATCAAAGCTTGTGTGCGAGGGCCTCTTCTGTGTTGACTCAGGAGAGGGGCCACGGAGCATGCTTTGATGACAGAGACAACAGGCAGTGCGATAAAAAATAAAAGCTTAAAGATCCTTTGTCAAAGATCAAGTGACCATAGCTTTGTGGGTTCATTTCTGGGTCTTCTGTAAGGCAAAGGACACTGTCAATAGGACAAAACGGCAACCAACAGATTGGGAAAAGATCTTTACCAATCCTACATCCGATAGAGGGCTAATATCCAATATATACAATGAACTCAAGAAATTAGACTCCAGACAACCAAATAACCCTATTAAAAATGGGGTACAGAGCTAAACAAAGATTTCTCAACTGAGGAAACTTGAATGGACAAGAAGCACCTAAAGAAATGTTCAACATCCTTAGTCATCAGGAAAATGCAAATCAAAACAACCCTGAGATTCCACCTCACACCAGTCAGAATGGCTAAGATCAAAAGCTCAGGTGATAGCAGATGCTGGTGAGGATGTGGAGAAAGAGGAACACTCCTCCATTGTTGGTGGGATTGCAAGCTGGTACAACCACTCTGGAAATCAGTCTGATGGTTCCTTAGAAAATTGGACATAGCATTACCCTAGGACCCAGCTATACCACTCCTGGGCATATACCCAGAAGATGCTCCAACATATAACAAGGACATATACTCCACTGTAGCATAGCAGCCTTATTTATAATAGCCAGAAGCTGGAAACAACCCAGATGTCCTTCAACAGAGGAAAGGATACAGAAAATGTGGTACATTTGCACAATGGAGTATTACTCAGCTATCAAAAACAATCAATTTGTGAAATTCTTAGGCAAATGGATGGAACTAGAAAATATCATTCTGAGTGAGGTAACCCAATCACAGAAGAACACACATGGTATTCACTCACTGATAGTTGGATATTAGCCCAAAAGCTCTCAATATCTAAGATACAACTCACAGACCACATGAAGCTCATGAAAAAAGGAAGACCAAAGTGTAGGTGCTTCGGTCCTTCTTAGAAGGAGTAACAAAATACGCATGGGGGCAAATATGGAGACAAAGTGTGGACAGGAATTGAAGGAGAGGTCATCTGGAAACTGTTCCACCTGGGTATCCATTCCATGTGCAGTCACCAAAAGTAGACACTGATGTGGATGCCAGGAAGTGCATGCTGACAGGAGCCTGATATAGATGTCTCCTTAGAGGTCTGCCAGAGCCTGACATATTCAGAGGTGGATGCTCACAGCTAACCATTGAACTGATCATGGGGTTCCAAATGGAGGAGTTAGAGAGAAGACTGAAGGAGCTGAAAGGGTTTGGGGCCTCATGGGGAGAGCAACAATACCAACCAACCAGAGCTCCCAGGGTCTAAACCACCAGCATGAAAGCACATAGGGAGGGACCCATTGCTCCAGCTGTATAAGTAGGGGAGGATGGCCTTGTGGGCATAGGTGGGAGAAGAGATCCTTGGTTTCTCGAAGGCTGGATGCCCCAGTGTGGGGAAATTTAAGGGTGGGGAGGTGGGAGTGGGGGTGGGGTGGGGGCATAGAAGCAGGAGGAGGGGAGATGGGATAGGGGTTCCTGGGTGGGGGGCAAATGGGGAAAGAGGATAACATCTAAAATATAAATAAAATATCCAATTAAAATAAATAAATTAATAAATTAATTTAAAAAAAAAAAAAGCTTAAAGATAACCTCTCCAAAGGGTTACCTGGTAGCATTCAACTCCTGACAATTCCATGGCTTTGTGTGAAGAGGGCCCAGGACCAACCTGCTAGAGAGAAGAGATCAACTTGAGACAGATGTGTTGTCACTCCAAATGACAGCATCAAGAACCACCCAGGTCTAATGAATGCCAACTCATTCCAGTACTGGCAAGACAGCCTGCCCTTGCTGAATTGTTCAGTCACTCAGTCTAAGATACCCAATGGTATGCTAAAGCCATTGTCTAAGGCCTGCGGGTTTAGGTTTGTTTGTTATACAGCTCTATTAGCTGATGAATTGATCTATGGTGCTCAATATCTATGGCGGTCCATCTTGGGTCATTTGTCTCCTATACTCTTCCATTCTTGTGGTCCTCTGCTTATGCTTTGACTGTCCAGATAGACTGCAAGTCCATCACAGAACAAGTCTGTTGGTCACGTGATCTCCCATGGGTGTGACATATAGCACATGGTTCATACCTATCAACTCCACCAGTAGACAACACAGGAAACCAGACAGGCCTGAATCTGCAACTCTTGTGCCACTGTTTTGTGACTTTGACCTGGGCTGCTGAGTTCTCTGGGTATCAGTTTTTCAATCTACAAAGGACTAAACACAGCCTCAGAGTCCTTGGAGGGATTGATGTGTGTATCCCTTGCCCAGGGCTGTGCTGGACCACAACTCAGCAATAGCATTTTAATATTCTCTCTACTTCCCTTTAGAACAGTTCTTTTAACATCTTTAACCACGGTTTGTGTGTCAGCCAGTGTGCATTAAATAAGGAATGTTTGACATGGAGGTTAGTCTCTGCAGGCATTAGCCTTTGGTCTTCGTCTTTCCTTCTGATGCTAGAGATGTCAGGAGACTTCACTTCTGCACAGACACACACACACCCAGGCCACTCGCTTGCCATGTTCCTTCCACAAACAGAAGCATCAAGTAATGAGAGACATCAGAAGACAACCCAGCTCATGCTGTAAGCCAGGAAAGGCCACCAAGCATGGGGGGCAATAAAAACATGGACCCAGAAGGAGATGAGGCCCCAGAGTTAAAGCAGGGAGGAAGAATAGACTTAAGGAGCTGAGACAAAGTGGGAACGAATCACACGTGTTCTTTCTCTATGCAGCTGAAGAATGCAAGGGAAAGGTTTGGCGAAGACTAATTCCAGCCTAAGTTTAAGTGATTCTCATCCCCTTGCAGAATCGGAAGCCAGGACTTCTAAGAACACCTAGTCCTCAAATCTATGGGATATCTTGGTTCTTCCATGTCTACCAACAGCACCAGCCAGCTAAAATAGAGTGTTCCCTGCACACCAAGTGTTCATGACTCAGCCACTGGAGTCAAATGCTTCTGTCACATAAGAACAACAGATCCCCCATAGCACAGTTTGAAGAGCAGAGGACAATACACAGGGCTCTGTCCTCCCATATCCCAAATGTGGTCCTCAAGTCAAATCTCCTTTCCTTCTTGCCTAAGACACAACTTGTATATGAGGCTGACCTCAGCTCTCTTACTGGGTGAGGATGACCTTCTACCTTCTCCTCCAGTGTGCTGGAATTACTGGCACGTGCCACCACCTCTGAGCTTGTTCCAAACTCTTTGTTTTATTTACAGAGACAGGGTCTCAGGTATCCCAGGTTGGCCATGAATGTTCTATGGTAGAGCATGCATCACCACACCTGGATTATTCTAAGTTTCTAAAATGAAATATGCCTAGTGTCTGCCATGAGTGTGTGCTTGTGTACAAATAGATTCCATAATAGAAGTTTGATAGGTGATCATTGGATTTATATTTCCAAATTATATCCATGCATGGATACACGCAGGGATGTGTCATGCATGTAGAGTGTGAGTGAGCCCTTCATGCATGTGAAGTGTGAGTGAGCCCTTGTTCTCACTCATCAATGCCACAATTTGCAAAGCTGAGATTTGGGATGTGGGAACAGCGGCCCAGAAGTGAATGCTCCCCACACTGAGTATAATATGAGCCTTTGTATATAGCATTTATGTGACATTCCTAGGTCATGAGGCCGTATAAGTTTTGGGATGTGATTTGAACATGGGAAGGTTGGAATCAGACCAAGCAGTTTGCTCACTGATTACACTGTCATTGTCGAGCTATAACATCAATGCACTGACGTGAGCATAGAGGGGGATGAAGGTGCATGCATATGCATCATGCATGCTTGTATTTGGAGATGATGTAGAACTCTTTATTCTGCTATATCTCCCACAATACACATGAAGGCGCTCAGCAGTGGTCACTCTGGCCACTGATAGGACCCGTGTGAGCCCACAACTGTTGTGGGGAATCACTGTTAAAACTTGGACAAAAGCTACAGACCTGGTAAGCAAAAGAGCTGAACCCAGAACTCCTCTCTGAGTTCCCCACTCTGCAGCTCCATTGCTTGGTCAGTGTGTGTGTGTGTGTGTGTGTGTGTGTGTGTGTGTGTGTGTGTGTGTGTTAGTTAGGGTTTTACTCTTGTGAACAGATACCATGACCAAGGCAAGTCTTATAAAGGACAGCATTTAATTGGGGCTGGCTTCCAGGTTCAGAGGTTCAGAGGTTCAGTCCATTATCATCAAGGCAGAAACATGGCAACATCCAGGGAGACATGGTGCAGGAGGAGCTGAGAGTTCTACATCTTCATTTGAAAGCTGCTAGCAGAATACTGATGTCCAGGCAGCTAGGATGAGGATCTTAAAGCCCATGCCCACAGTGACACACCTACTCCAACAGGGCCACACCTTCTAATAGTGCCACTCCCTGAGCCAAGCATATACAAACCATAACAGTGTGTGTAGGGGGGGGCATGTGTATATGTGGGGGTGCTCATCCATGCATGTCTATTCAGGGGCCAGAAGTTTATCTCAGATATTTTCCTCTGTATCTCTTTGCTTTATTTTTTTGGACAGGCTCTCATGCTGAACTTGGAAATTGACATTTCACTAAGACTGGTATCCACTAAATCCCATAGATTTATCTCCTTTTTTTGTCTCACTTGATACCATCTCCTTGGGTTCTGAGGATCTGAACTCAGGTCCTCATGCATACGTAACAAAGCAGTTAGCCAACTGAGCTACCTCGCAACACCATAGATTTGGCTTTTAATCTGATGGACATTCTCTAGTGGTTCACATCTTCAGACAATGAGGCAGTGATGGAGAATCAAGCCAGACAATGACATCTCATGGCCACTGTGAGCCATGGGGGAAAGTAGATGCATAGTGCAGGAGGAGATGATCTCTACAGAGAAGTATACACAGACGAGGCCAAGGCTGGAGAGCACAGAGCCAGACAGTGTCTTCAGGATGGAATAGGCTCTCAGGAGCCATGAATTTCCACCCTTGCTCCCTGCATGGAGCCCTCTCCATGTACCAAATGTTACATGCATATACAGTGCAATTATACACAGTGATACGGACAGTCTCAACCTACTTACGAATGCCTACTTGATAGTTCAGGACTCTAAGGAGATAGGACCTTGGATCTTGGTGGTGATTGGATCTAGAGATGCCAAAGGGTACTCTGTTTTCTTCAGGGACATGATTTTAGCTACAACTTTTTGGCCCTAGGGATGGGGTTGCTGAAGGGGGTGCATGTTGCCCACTCTTGGGGTGTTTCAGATATGCTACAGAGATAGGCATGGGGGTGCTGGAAATCAGGGGCTTTCGGGGATCATACAAATGAGAGTCTTGCCAGGATCTCAGAAGAACCTGGTCAGTTAGGTGTAGGCATCAAAGGGCTTCTCCATTGTATGCCCTTTCCAATGCTGCAGGGAAGGGATGTAATTTCAACCAGAGGGAAAATACAAGAATCACTTGAGTTTGGGGGAGACTGTAAAGTTATCATTTTAAGTTCATCTCTAAGTCCTTGTGGCTTCCTAAGGGTGTGCCCAGTTGCCAGGTGGGGCTAGCTTGTGAGCAAAGCAGAACAGAGAGGAGCTCTCAGCCCTCAGTTTGGTCTCTGAGTCTTCTTGGAAACTTTAAGGAGTGAGTTGCAACTGGCCTTTGTGGTGAGACCGCATCTTGGAATCTCTACTTGGCCGGACTTGAGTTGAGCTTCCTGCCTTCTCTTAGGCCCTCTGTACAACACTAGGCAAGAATCCAGTGGAGAGACACATCTGTCTTCCCTATGAAATCACTCTAATACCTGGCTGTCTACTTGTGTCCTACCAGACTTAAGATTGTCTCTCACCTGGCTCTGCCACTGCTTTATCCAGGGCCTCCAATCCCTTACTGGGTGTCTCTTGGTAATTTTCCACCACTGACCCCTCCACCTTGCCAAGTGTTTGTGCCATAATCACAGTGAAGACCCAATTCTCTCTCTGGTGGACAAATTCCATTGCAATGGACCCCGTTCACACAGGCATGGCCATGTTTTACTGAGTGCAGTTGAGCAGTTTTGTCTGTGATAGCTCTCAGCTGATGCAGGATGCATGAGGGTCTACATGTTTCAAAGCCTTCTTTATATCCCTCTCTTCTCAGAAGGTTCAGGAAAAAGGCAGAAGAGATCTCAGAAACTTCTAGGATGTCCCAGGTGGTCCTTAGTCTTGAACAACTTCATTTGGTATGTCTCTGGTGCTCCCAGATGTTTTGCAAGCCCAGTGCCAGCTGTGGAGATGGCCCTGATCTTTGGAAAATTGTAGAGCAGTGCTGGCATGTCTGACCTCTATCTATCTAGACCAGATGAACTGTTTTTCTTGCTCACTGCTTTCTGGGTCTCTATTCTTATCCACTAGGGCAATTTGGCCTACTTTGAAGGTGAGCAACCCAACAGACTTGGTGATGAGAGGAAGCGATAAGGAGTGTTGACTCCTGACCTGTGGCTTCTACAGGGTTCTCACGGTTCCCACAGGGTCTGGCAGCTGGAGCAGAGGCTCCTACACTGCAGTTAGGCCCTGGTTGTGGTTGGGCTCCCCTCTCTACAGTTAAACATGAGCTGATATTGGTAGATAATAACAGAAAGCCAGCTAGAAGTGGTTTGGCCTGGACTAGCTTTTTAGGAGGTCTTTGTTGCTTTCAGGGTACAGGAAAGAACTTTGTTACATGACAGCCTCTTTATCATATTGTCAAACTCTGCCTTGGAGGACTGTCCTGATTGATGTATGGCCAACCTGTTGTTCTGGGTGGAGACAGGGAGGGGACCTGAGCTCATTTTTACATTTCTCTGGTCTCTATCAAGGGCTAGATTGAACACATTGGAAAAGAAGAGGGTGTCAAGGTCCATCACAGTGTCACAGCTTACAATAAAATTGGGACTCAGTCTTGCCTTGACTGCCCTTATCGTTGTATGGCTCTTTGCTGTGGGGACCTGAGTTATGCACTGTAATATATGAAATAACAATGAAGATATGCCCTGGCAGGCACAATCTCCGACTCCTCAGTGGGAACCCCTGAGGAGGCCATCACATGGACAGTGTCTGAGCTCCACGCTGAGGGATGCATCTCCCACTCCATTATCACTGCAACAAGTGTCGAGGCCATTCAGGGATTCATGTCCTTCACACTGCAAGGGCTCAGAAACTGGGATGCCCAGCTTCATTCCTTAACTCTGCATAACATGTGTCTATGTCTGACAGCCAATCACAATAATGAAATAAAATGCTGGATAATCAATGTGAAAAGGTAAAGGGTGGCTTTATGATTTAAGATTCCTTCGTTGTAACAGGAACATTCTCTTGAATAGCTAAGTGCTCACAAGACTATAGCTGTCCTCAGTCTTGCATGTGTATGAGCTCACCAGGCAGTGCTGAGAACACAAGAGCCCTGGGTCTCATGGATACAAGCTTTCATTACAAGGTCTAGGGTGCTGAAATAAACCCTTTTTTCCCCCAAGTTACTTCCGGTCAGTGTTTTATGACAGCATCACAGAGACCAAACTGTCTTCACAAACTCCATTCAAGAACTGGAAAGTCGAAGACCTGCACTCGTCATTCTCAAGTACCCAGTTGCTTAGGATACATATCCACAGAGGAAGTTATTAGGACCTTGTTGGGTTTGGTGACATCGTGTGTCAGGAGGACTATGGATGACTTTCAAAAAAAAAAAAAAAAAGGTAAGCAAATATAGACTCCTAACACTTTGGTACCAAGAACTGAGTCATTTGTCCTCAGCAATATCCACTAATGTCATTCAAAATTGACAGCATAACATTGAAAGAGAGACTACCTTATATTTTTATTCTTTGACAGTTTCATATGAATATATAATGAATTTTTGTCATTTTTACTCCCTTACTGACACCTAACCACTTTCCTCCTCTCACTGAAACTCTCTTCCCAAACAACTTTCTCCCCTGCTCTCAAGACTTTTTGAGATTGGATATGAGTGTACCTGTGTGTTCGCGTGCATGTGAACACACATGTACATGGGTGCTGTGTGTGTGTGTGTGTGCATGCACACATACATGTTTGTTTGTTTGTCTGTGTGTGTGTGTGCGCGCGTGCGTGCGTGTGTGTGTGTGTGTGTGTGTGTGTGTGTGTGTGTGCGTGCGTGCGTGCGTGTGCACCCCTGAGTTTAATGACTTGCTTGCATGGTCATGGGTGAGATGCCATTAACTTGAGTTGGGCAAATTTGCAGTGTTTACATCGCTGAAGAAAATGACATCAGAAAGAAAGAGAAGAGAAAGTGACGCTGGACAGATGAGGCTGCTCTCGGGTGCACCCCGAGCTTGCTGCGCTGTGCACAGAATCCATCTGATCTTAGTTCACTGTTCTTCTTGGCTTAGTCACCGAAATAAATACTCTTCACATTTATTAGCTCCTTGAACAGCCTTTTTTTTTTTTTTTTTTTTTTTTTTTTTTTTTTTTTTTTTTTGTGGAGTTTTGTTATGAATGTGTTTTCTGTTTGCTGTCTTTACCTGGGTACATATTGGAACTATTTTTCATTAATTTATAAGTTCTCTTTCTAGATTAAGGATATTAATATCTTGTCTTTATGTTTCAGGCATTATTTACCAGCTTGTTTGTTCCTTTTACATTTTAGCATGTTTTCGACAGTATTTATTATCTCTTTCCTGAGAGTTAATAGAAAAAATATATTCATGAGCAAAATTGGAAAGGCAAAGATGGGAATGTGAATTCTGAAACAAAGTGTGTTTTGATTCCTCAGAAATAATCATGACTACATTTTGGTGCATCTCTAATTGCTGACAGAAACATGAGGTGTTTTTTTTTTTTTTTTTTTCTCTCTTTTTAGGAAATTGAAATTATATAGTGTTTTGCTAGCTATATTGTAGCCTGTTTTTGTGAGTGTTTATTTCCCTAACCAATAGTCTTCTAAGGGGTGATATTTCATAGCTATAAGCTCTTCTGTTACAGAGTTGCTGTATATTATTTTAAATAGTTGCTTGGTACCCAGAATTCTTGATGCTTCCAAACGTTACTCAGAGTAAATACTGCGGCAAGAATCCTTCGAGATGAATTTGTCTGATCCTGTAGGTTGGATGTGACCCTAAGCATGGGATTGTAAGGCTCAAAGATAAGTCTTTCAAAAATGTGAATAAAAAATAAAACGGCTCACTGGTTAAGAATATTTACTGCTCTTTCAAGGGACCTGAGTTTGTAACCCCCCCCCAACCCCCAACATCAGGTGGTTCACAACTGTCTGTAACTACAGCTCCAATGGATCAGGCTTTCTTATCTGGTCTCTCTGGGCACATGTTCACAGGTGGCATGTACACGCATATACATAGTGAATATAATGTGAGCGGCATGTACCTACACAGTCTGGAAGGTTCTGAGCACACAGACTGGGATGTAGCTAGCTCACCAATGCAACTATGCATGAGGGGAAGGGAAGCAACCACTTTCAGAGACCTTGAGCCAGATGAATATGTATCTCTGGTCTCATAAAGACTCAGCCAGGTGAGTATTTCTCTGAGATAATAAGTGATATTTTAGGGAAGTCAGGATAAGGTGCCTGTGACCAGTGAGCCCAGGAGCTAGGATTTTTGGAGGGAGCTTTTCCATGTATAATGTGCTGTTGCTGGAGAGACACAGGGGGATCTGTTCATGGGAAATGTGGGTTAAATGAAAGCTTGAAGGTCCAGAGGAAAGATGAGGCCAGAGGACAGTGTAGATAAGGCTCCGGAGACCGTGAGAGGGACAGAGCACACATTTCCATGTGTGAAAATGGTAGGAACAACCCAGAAGGAAGACAGCCCACAGATTCACTGCCAGGATTGGTTCCCTGGTCTCTCTGTTTCAAAGGTAACTGACATGTTGGAATCTGTATCTATGATGGTGAATACAGAGGAAATGCCTGCCTGTGCAGCTTGGTGCCAATCAGGTCAGGACTGGAAAGCCGGGCATTGCCCACGTAGCGTCCATTCTTTGAGGTATTGTTACAATCTCCCGGGGTCTGGATTGACTGAATGCAGGATCCAGGGCCAGGCTGCCCAAGTCAATTCATACTGAGGCTGGATATTCTTTGATAACAGGGATAATATGCATTCATGTGCTTCAGAAGGGCTGTCTTGCATCAGGGACCTTGGGGGGTTCTTAGGGACCAGCCTATCTCTCCCTCACTTCTCTAGGCTGGAGGAGTTCTCTTCAGAAGCTTTACAATGCTGCTTTTATATTCTTATTTTGTTTTCTTAAGGTGTGATGTGGAGCCAGGGTCCCCGTGAACACATTTACCTGGAACTTAATATTCTGTGGCCATTCCCATCTTGAATGTGTTGGAATTATGGAGTGAAGACATGAAAACATCACAGAGACCAAGGACGTGCTATAAAGACAGGGTGTGTTTGTGTATCAGGGGAAGGACAGCAGGCCTTGGCACAGTAAAGAGTCAATTCGGTTTCTAGAGAGCCTTGTAAAGCATTTTAAATCTTTGGTGAGACAGCCAGACTCAAGGTCCTATACCTAAGGGCTCCTGACTCTATTCCCCAACTTGGATCACGGCTTTCAGCTTATTCTGTGTGCTCTGGTAGTGTTTTTGTATTCTGTTCCCAAGGCCTGTAGAAAATTCCCTAATCTCTCTTCATGCTTGGAAAATTTCAGTCCATTTTTTAAAAAACAGAGTTAAGGGTCAGGTAAACCTCTTAGAAACAAGTCCCAAGCCATAGCCAGGACTCTGCAGCCATTGTTTGTTTTCTTCTGGGTTGCTCTGCCCTCAAATTGAATCATTGATTCACTTTACATGTATTTATGAAGCACTTGATGGGGCTGAGAGCTGAGGCTTCATAGATCAATGAAGCTCTCAAAGCTCACTGGAGAAGTTTCCCTGTGTGGTAGTTTACTACCAGCAAGGTAGACATGATGTTGGAGAAGCCAAGAGTTTTAGATCCAGCTCTTAAGGCACTAGGAAGAGAGAGTGATATTTTCTCCAACAAGGCCACACCTCCTCCAACAAGGCCACACCTATTCCAACAAGGCCACACCTCCTCCAACAAGGCCACACCTCCTAATCCCTTGAAAGTAGTGCCACTCCCTAATTGACCAAGTTTTTAAATATGTGAGCTTATGGGGCCACTCCTCATCAAACCACCACAGGTTTGTTTGGGATTTACAGCTACAGAGGGTTAAGAAGACACCATCATCACACCAGGAAACCTGGTAACAGGTAGGCATAAAGGCAGAAACAGCTGAGACTCCTGTCTTAAACCTCAAAAAGGAAGCAAAGAGAAAACTCAAAATGACAGAATTCTTGAAACCTCAAGCTCACTCTTGGTGATATACTTCCTCCAGTTAGGCCACACCTCCTAAATCTCCCTAAATAACCACCAATAGAAGACCAAGCATGCAAATGCTAGAGACTATGGGGAGGCATTTATCATTCAAAACACCACAGCATCCGAAGACACACCCATAGCTGTGTCTGATGCATCACTAGTGTTTGCATCCTGCCAATGGAGAGGAAGAGGGACACTACTTTAAGTAGAGGCCTGAGGAGCCCACAATGTTGACACAACCCATATGATGCCCCTGGGTATCGGGCCTATGGAAGCAATGAACACAAGCCATAACACTTGAGTCACACCATCTTACACCACCTGACTTCACTGGATTGAATTTATGGACAATTTTTAATACACCTGTCCTGGGAGTCTCCACAGGAGGGAGGGTGTCCTGGGGTCAGGAAGGACCACATGAAGCCTTCCTTGTGTTGTGAGACTCTGAGACTCCTGGCTGGAAATGTGCAAATCCACTCATCCCCTGATTTAAGAAGGCAGCGGCCATCTCTGGCCAAGGCAACTGCTTGGATACTGAGTAACAAATACATCTTTAGTGAGGTCCAAAATCCAGCAGGATTTATAGATTGGGAGCAATTGCTTTTAAATAAAGACTAGTAGCCCATAACAGTCTTTTTCTTTTATTTCAACTAGTTCAGTTGGATTGAATTAGAGACATGTGGCTATGGCTATTAGCTAAAGCTAAGAAGAGTAAACTTTTCACAAGAAATCTCAGCAGACGCCTCCCCACCTCCGCCACATTAAGAAAGTGTCACAGAGCCCTCCATGGAAAAGGGGATTTTTTTTTTTGAGGCAAATCCACTGTTTAGGGAAAAGAAGCCACATGGAAAACCAAGGCCACCATCCAAGATGGAAACCAATCCAGCCAGCATCCTTCTGCATCCAGAAGGATAGAGACAGGGCTTGTTCAAATTACTTGTTCTGGAGCTGATGAGCTCACCAGGGTCCAGGAAGACCTGAGAAAGCATGGCAGTCCCCAAACCATATTCCATCAGAGAGCATGGGCCCTGAGGGAAGATGTCTCTTCTGCTTCTGTGTGTTCTGTGTGAAGAGGCTATGCTTTCACTCTATAGCTGACAGGAGGAACCCAGAATCACTCCAGATTCTCTTCTCTTTCACCCTCACATAGAGCACCCAATAATTCCAATTTCTGTTTCATCTATCCTCTTCCACATTCTCAGGATGGTGGAGGTTCTCCTCATGAGATCACGCTTAAACTCCTGGATACAGTTTGCATCTGAGGCGTCCTCCACAGACCGATGATTGAGTGGCTTTGTTACTCTGAAGAGGCTACAACACCTTGCGGGCATGTCTTCCCTTTTGGTTTCACAGCTGACATTGTCATCTACAAAGTTCACACTGAGAACCAGGCAATTATGTTCCCCAGCCCAAGATTAAAATAATAATAAATTCCTCAAAATTCTCTAAGTAAGTTTTGATTCTGCTTTGGGGGGTGGGGGGCATTCATACCTGTCATGGGAGGCTCCAGTCTATTGACTGTATGTTGGATTCACCCTTCTAGGAGATGGTGCCTGGCTCCTAGGCACCAGAGAAATCCTTTAAAGGTAACATCCAACTTGTGGTCCTTGTTTGCTGAGTTCAACAAGCTTCTACCTTATGTTCTCACCTGTATAGACAGATCAGTGTTGCCATGCCTTACCCACCATGATGAACCAGAACCATGATCCAGAGGGAATTTGCAGTATGAAAATGTCACAGGCTACTGCAGTTAAACACTAGATTTTTTTTCTTTTAAAATCCCAGAGGCCCAAGGCCTAAAGGCAAGCAGCTACAGTTTCTTCTGTGACCTCCACAGTGTTTTATAGCTGGTTCTCTGTCTGTGTGTGGTTGTGACATGCTCTCTTCCCCTCTCCTCCCCACTGTCTCTAGGGTTCTCGTTCTTTCCCCCAGCACTAGGGGTACAGATACACACCACTCTACCTAGCTTTTATGTGGTTCATAAAAGCCTGGAGACTCAGACTCAGGCCTTTTGCTTATGCAGCACGCATGCCCACTGCCTCGTCTCCTAAACCCCTCTCCCTGCTCTTTTACCTAAGCCCCTTTCTTGGGCAGGAATAACTGTTTGGAAACGTCTGGAGAAATACAGCCATTCTTTGTCCCTTTGGAATGTGCCATTCAGGGTAACTTCTGGTTTTTTCTGTTCCCTTCTTTGCTCTGGCCTTTGGTGAAGAATCTCATTTTTTTTTTTCTGAAGTAATTAAAAAGAATGCTTTAAGATGTTAGGCACTGGGGCCAGCAGGATGACACAGTGGGTTAAGGTACTTCTTGCAAAGCCAAGCTTGACCCCTTGTTCCATTCCCAGGACCTGTATGGTAGATGGAAAGAACTGAGTCATGCCAGTTGTCTTCTGACCTCCACACATGACATGGACTACCTACTCCTCACCCCCACAATCAATAAACGTAATAAATTAATAAATTAATCAGATCAATTAGACATTGGGATGTTCTCACCCTCTACTGTTCTGGGGAGCTGTACCAATCCTGTACTTGTTAGTCTGATTTATTTCAAGTTTTTAAATAATAAGAAGCTTATAAGATAATAGACTAGCACTATGGCATCTCCAGCCCCACGGAAACCATAGCACCAGAGTGGAAGGAAATCCAATCTTCCTCCAGAAACCAAGATGCTCCAGGAACAAAGATCACCTCAGGCTTAGACAGAGGAGCCTAATGGTATAGGAGATATACACTAGTGTTTTAAAACTTTGAACCTTTAACTTGGAAAGACCTAAATTCTCATGACTGCAGTCTTCAGTCTTTCCAGGATTTGGCTTCTGAGATTTGAGCTTCAGACCATCCTCTCTGGGCTGGGACTTGAGAACAAAGCTCATTGCTTCCTAAAGTCATCTGTGTGCTGCATTTGGCAGGTGCTAGGGCAGCCTGCTCTGTGTCCTTTCACCCCACTGCAGGGTCTCTGTGGTCAGCCAGCCTGGGTGGGGATGGCAAGGGGCAAAAAGAGAGAAACACACCAAGTTCAACCTCTGTAGAGTGAACCTGGCTATGGACCCATTGCACACATGTTGGGGACCCCCCCCCCATGAGCTCCTGATTGAATATGCTCAAGGATCAGAAGATGGACTTCTTTCTGGGGCAGTCACAACACATACTACATCTTCTGGGTTAGGAACACATTAACCTGGGGTCAGTTGATGCTTTATATATGAACACCCCTTCCCTGGCTTCTGGTTCCTAACGTCCATCTGAATATAGCCATAGTCAAAGTGATATGCTGGCTTGGATCGTGAAGCTTTCTTCCTTAAGCTGCCTTTCTCAGGTGTTTTGTCACAGCAATGGAAAGGCACCAACTCAGCTCCGGAGTGAGCCTTCTTTTACAAGCTGATCAGCTCCCATGAGGCTTTGGGCCTCAAGATCCCCCAGCCCAAGCTGAAGGAAAATCCTGGCTCCATTCTTGCCAGAGAGAATGGTCTTCTTCCTGGAATCCTGTGTGCACACCACGCTGCAGCTTAAATACAGAGTAAGGCACAAGGCTGGGGGTTATGAGAAGAAGCAGAAAAGAGGGATCTATGCCCCTAGTTTTCTACCTCCATGTTTGTAACAACTTGGATGTCACACACAGGTCAACTCCATGTCCTTTGAATTGAACCTGAATTAGGATTGGACAAGAAATTCTTTGCCACTGTTTTCTTCTCTTTTAAGATTAAAAGAGAAGCCTAGACATGGGCTGCTTCCTGCCTGGTATGGAGTGTACATGGTGTAAGCCCACTGGCTGCTCACTCAGACTGAGCGAGGTCACCCATCCGGGGGCCAGCTAGTACCTGTGCCTCCCTGTAGCCTTGTCTTCTTGATGCCCTTCTGCCAATCACATGGACCAGAGAAGGGTCAAGCCTTGTCTGTGCTTGGCTTTAAGTCCTCCTTCCTTTGCTCTTTCCTGCTCAGTGCCAACGTGGCTTCTACTGTAGACCCCTATTCCACCTCTGTCTCTTCCTTTAGCTCCTCATGGCCCATGGACTGCATTTGATTTGAACCCGAAGTGGATATTTGGAAGCAGTTGTGCAGAGAACAACACACCCTGACTGTCTACCAGAGTCAGAGATGTCCAAAGGGTGCTATGTACCTCTGGTGACAACCCAAATCTTATCTGTTGCTTCCTCTTTAGAACACTCCCTTGGGCTGTCCCCAAGATGTGTCTACTCATCACTCTCAAGAGCTGAGAGTTTTTTTCAATGCTGGCTGCACCTCAAAGTCTCTCAGAGCTCCTCTGAACAGGACTCATTGCTGTCATGATCCCACAAGCCACACCCTCTTGACCCTATCTCCCCTCTATCTATGTGTTCACACATTTCTTAATGGGACATGCAACTCCTCCTGTCAACAGTAATGGGGACAGTTGAGAGTAAAATCAGATGAGTGACTGCTGGGTCTGGAGGTAAGAAAAACAGCTCATGGTGCCAACCTCCCTCCTGGTGGTTAACCCCTCTCCCGGTGGTTAACCTCAGTCCCAGTGGTTACGGTGCCCGAGGATGGATACTTTTGCGAAGTTTCGGAACAGTATGCTTCCAAGCAGGGATTCCACTCAGTTCATGTCACAACTCACTGATAGACAAAAGAGCTTTCATGGAGCCTTGAGATGCTAGAGAAAAAAAAAATCACTCCCTATTGTGGGGCAGAAAGATCCCAGCTCAGCTCTAACTCAGTCTCTTCAGGTTTTTAACTTTTGGCAACTTACTTCAAGTTCCAAAAGTCCCCCATTCAGAAACTAGAAACGCGATATTGATTTTGACAGGTGGGAGCTGTGAGGATCCAATTATATACCATAAAACCTAAACTGAGGGGGTGCCACACGCAGGGTTTAATTCACTTCTTTAAACAACCATACTGTGCTTAAACACTCAGTGCTGTGTGGCTTATTAAGTTGCTGTGACAGATGAGGACACTGGTGTTGGGGATTCCAGAGTCCCCGCTCTCATGTCAGCTCAGCTCTGCATCCTCGACTGCCTGCTTACTATCCTTCCCTGAATCCAGAAAACCCATCCCCCCGCTCCCACTAAGGCTTACGTGGGAGAAGGCAGCTTGCGCTCAGCTCTACTCTGAGACTCTTTGTCAGACCCCTAAGATGCTTTCCAGGTGGCACAGATGCCTCTCACTGGACTTGATCCCAGATCGAGTTCCAAACTTGGGATCTCTCTCCTGAGCAATATGGCCTGACTCCGTGTGTGAACATGGCCTCCTGCTCCTCAGTGTAGATGAAGATGGGCTCTGGAGCCGTGTACTCCAGGGGACTCTAAGGAACCTTCACTTAGTGAGGGCTGGTGGCAAAGCACAGCCATGGGATTTCCCCAAAGGATGATTTGGTAATTCATACCAAAAACTTATTGATGCGTTTTTCCCTTTGATTTGGAGTTTCAAATTCCAAAGATGTTTCTTGAGCAAATACCAATGCTCTTCTTAAAGAAATTATGGTCTGCAAGGTCTCTGCATAAACAGCTCCATCATTTGCTTATGCTGCGGAAATTCTAGAAACACAAAGTAAGTATCGACTGGTGCTGAATCATTAGGGACATTAGGAAGTAGCCATAAACCAGTATTTTAAAAAATTGCACATTCTAGAAGGTTGCCCGATGACATAAAACATCTCTACAGTAGTTTTGAAGAGTGATATATACATATACATAATACATATACACATATGCATATATACAGAGTCACTTCACATTAGCTGTGTGGATGTGAGTGAATTCCTCAGATTAGGGAGACGGAAGTCTATTTAGTAAGAACATTTAGTGCTCTGCACCAGGAATTGCAGGTATTATCAGCATCAATCAATAGTATGAGTGTTTGTGTAGGCGGATGGGGGTGGGGCAGAAAAGAACTTTCCAATGAAATATTTCTGAGAATTTAAAGATTATCACACACACAAAAAAAAAATCCCCAGAAAAATATGGCAAGTGTGAGAGTGAAGAAAGAATGGGACCTAGGAAGGCAAACTGTTCAGAGAATTTCATGGACCGAAGACCAGCTGGAGTGTGAGGACAGAGAGGGATGGTCAATAAGGCCAGGGGAGGGCAGTGACATTTGAGCTCCATAGGGTATCAGAAGGTGTTTCATGATGCTAGGGGGTCCTGAAGAGATTTAGTCCTAAACGGTGGGCATTCCTAACTGTAGAGAAGTGTGTATCCAAACAGGAATGAATCCATACCCCCAAAACATATCTGCATTCCCATGCTCGTAACTGCCAAGATAGGGAAATTATCAAAATCAAAACAACAACAAAAAATCACCTCTTGTGTGACCTCCAGGAAAGACATGAACAAATCCCTGTAATGTGCTGATGGAATAAAGACATACCCCACACAGGTTCAGCTTGAAGAACCCACGAGAGCACTGGAGTTTCTCACAGGAACATAAGTGACAGGCAACTTACAGAAACATGGGTGACTTAAGGGAATGGTTGTGTCTCTGAAAGGCCCGCCCAGTACCCACAGAGCTTCCCTCATAGCTTGGAGCCAGCTCCACTTGGTTCCTCCCCAGAAAGTAAATAAACTGTAAGTCACGTTAAAGGAGCGGCAGGTTCTGGAGCTGGGGAGGATTCTGCAGCCCTTAGCCAATGTTCTAAAGAACAACGGATTCAGATACGGCGAGAGCTCTGTTCTGTACACGACACTGTAGAGTTATTTTAACAATGGGTGTGTCACCATGTTGAACTCAAGGAAGACAGCCCCAGCTGCCTTCAGACAGATGTTGTCACACGAAAAGATAGCTTTGTGGATTTCACAGCAGAACACAGCTTACACACACACCCAGTTGTTCCTGACTTTGAGGGTTTACTTTAAGTATTTTTCTATGTCTGAATAGAGAAGCTTGGGACCTAGGAATCCATGGACTGAATTGAGTTATTTGGGTGAAGACTGACACATAAGTGAATTCATAAATATCTAATAAACACCCCATGTTATACCCATGTGACTTTCTCTAAAGTCTTCCCAGCGTTCATTCCTGGGTCCTCAACATGCTTTAGACAAAGGTGATGTCTGGAGTTTCAGACAAATAGGTCCTTGCTTCCTGTCTTCTCGTAAGGCTTAGGGACCAAAATGGGAACGTTTTGGTATTAACTGATTTTTTTTTTTTCAAACCTCGCTCTGGCTTCTAACCTCTACCTTTCTAACCTTTGATGACTTTCCATATCATGGACCACTAGGGTCTCAGCTAAAATAAATAAATAAAAAAATAAGGGATTTAGTCAGCACTAGTTGATGGAGAGCCTTGAAGGCCACGAAGAATCTGGAACTGTCAGCTCCACCATCATGGGCTCAGAGTTGGGCTAAGGGCTGGCCAAAATGGCACTTTATCATTTTATTATTAGTTGAGGCTCCATACAAATAAGCATATTTGGGAAGCTTTTCTATGATTAGAGAATTAATACTGTGACCTGCCTAGGTGAGCAATGTAGATTTCACTATAGATGCTGGGCTGGAAAGGAGCTGGAAGGCAGATCTGGCACAGGGAGCCAGGGCTTCCTCACCCCATTGCCCAGCAGCTTTTCTTGGAAGACAGGGGTTAGTGGTACTAACTTCTCCCCAGGGAGGTCCTATTTAAATCCAGGTTTTCCGCAGCATCTGTAAATCCAGCCAGAGTTCTGTTGTGGGACAGAGTAGGAGGGGTGCACACAAGTAGGTCAATCTGGGTGCTTTTGGGAACTATCTGTGATGAAGAACATCAGAATCTCCTGCCGCCCAGGTGACTGTGCAGTTTGTATTAACTAAGGGTCCTGGAGTCAGAGCTGGCAGAGACACGCTGTACTGAGCGTGCAGGGCATTGCCTTGTGATTGGCTCTGAGGGCTCACAAGTTCTGAAACAGAACAGAGTATTCAATTAACACACGGGAACAGAAACTTGTCAGTGTTTCCCAACACCAAACTTGTTACAAGGGCTTGCTGTTTCTAGAGGAGGGTACGCCATTCTTCACTATGGTGACAGTGTGGTACAGGAAGGAACCAGCCTAGGATCAGAGACTTTCCAGATCTGTGGGATTGTCCCTCTGGGCCCATCGATGTTCTGTACATCAGGGGGTGGACCACGCAGCATCTGAGGCTCCTCCTGTATTAAGGCTGATCACAGAAAGGCCAATAAAAATGACATTGGATGACAAACCTTAATCATTTCAATAGGATGAGAAAAAATATTCAAATTTATTATGCAATGGAAATTTATCAGTGCAAAGAAATGGACCCATACCGAGGGCTTGCTTGGAGCCCTGCTCTTTCTTATACTTTTCTGTTGTCCAAGGCTTCCTGTGACATGATATCCTGGCCCAGCCCAGGGTGGCCAGAGACTCAAATCTGTTAAAGACTGCATAACCAGAAGGAAACTGATGTGGATCTTGTTCTGAAAAGTCAAGAGTAAAACAGGACCCTGTCACAGGCCCTCATACTTACAGCTTAATGACCATGATTAAAACTGTCCCCGCAACACTCTTAGGCAGGGGCTCTAGAGAGCTGACAGATGACGAAGGTGAGATATTCTCAAGGTCAGTAAACTAATGGAAAGTTACAAAGATGCAGGATTCTGCAGGATTCTATGGGAAGCTTTGATGATTCTATTGGGATGCCCGGCATAAACGAGGACATATTTGAAAGTTTGCCACTGTAACTAAAGAATGGAAGACCCAAAATGTGAACCTGGAGAGTTCTCAGATCAGCTGCTACTTGCTCATCTCCCTCTGTATTGTGCCATGCTTGTCTGGACCCTCTGTATCTCCTCTGTCTTGAAAGAGAAGATGTATTTCAGTTTTCAAGACTTCTTCTCTCCATTTCCTTCACTTTGTATCATCTTAAGACTCATTCTTTCAGTGGTTGCTTAAATTACTCCATCTTTGATTCCCCTAAACTATAGAGTGTCAAGAGTGAGTAGATGTTACAGAAGCTCAGAGTTGAGCACAGACCCTCCTGGGGAATAATTTTTAAGAAAGGAGAGATGGACTGGAGAGATGGCTCAGCAGTTAAGAGCATTGGCTGCTGTTCCAGGGGACCTGGGTTTAGTCCCAGCATCCACATGACAGCTTACCACCATCTGTAGCTTCAGTTCCATAGGGATCTGTGGCCCGCCCTCTTTTGGCCATCTCAGGTACTGCACTCACAAGTGTATGTATCCACTCACTCGCACAGTTAAAAACAAAATCAAAATTGTAAAAAGGAAAGTAAAAGAGATAGAAGGAAAGAGGATACATGTATAATTCTGAAAGGGATCAGAAGCAACTCACTCAGCTCTTCATTCATTTAGTTATTCAAGAAGTGTTCATCAGACCCTGCCCACATGCAGGTGTCAGGGTTATCCTGGCAGATAATACAGATGACTTGTTTTCTCATTGGACATGGATCATACACAAATACCCAAGCAGCAATCCTCATATGTATGGTTCTATGGAAAGACAGGAAAGGCTGTGAAGATGGCTTGGTAGGTGAAAGAAGAAGAAGGAGGAGGAGGAGGAGGAGGAGGAGGAGGAGGAGGGGAAGGAGGACGAGGAGAAGGAAGAGAAGAAGAAGAAGAAGAAGAAGAAGAAGAAGAAGAAGAAGAAGAAGAAGAAGAAGAAGAAGAAGAAGAGAAAAGAAGAAGAAAAGAAGAAGAAGAAGAAGAAGAAGAAGAAGAAGAAGAAGAAGAAGAAGAAGAAGAAGAAGAAGAAGAAAGAAAGAAAGAAGGAAAGAAAGAAGGAAAGAAAGAAGGAAAGAAAGAAGGAAAGAAAGAAGGAAAGAAGAAAACAGTTGACTTAAAAGTATACAAACCTGAGTTCAAATCCCAGGAACACAAGTAAAAGCTGGCTTATGAATGTCTATAACCATGAGGAGAACAGATCACACAGGAAGCCAGGCTTCACACTCCCTTTGGAAGATTACACTGAAGGATGCCAGGATGCCAGGCAGGAGTAACTGAAGCCAGTTTGTAGATTATAAGACAGTAAGAACAATGGAGTGGAAGTTTCTGGATAGTGTATCTTACTTTTAATTTTATTGTATTTTTAATTAAAATAAAATCATATTATTCCCTTCCTTCTCCACTCTCTACTCACATCCCTCCTTCCATTTTATACCTTATTTTTTTAAAATTATTATTATTACACACATGCACACACATATACAGTGGTAATTGAGAGACTATATTTTATTAGATACACAGGAGAGGGAGAGGTTTGGCTCCAGCTTCTGCCATGACCCAGTCTTCCAGCCACCTTCCACTGGACATGCATGCATGTGTTTATCCCCAGGATCCTTCTTCCCTGTTTTCAGGCAGAGTCTCTCACTGGCCTGGGATTCATTCATTTGACTGTGTTGTCCATTCAGTCCTATAATTCTCCTGTCTCTGCCTCCCAGGGCTGGGGTTTTACAAGCTCACAGTATCACACATAGCCTCTGATGTTGAACTTAGTCTTCTTTGCATAGCCACAGGCACTTTGAGACTAAGTCTTCTCTATGGCATCCCACTGGGCACTCCAGTTGCTACAGTTGGTGGCTTTCTGGACTTGGGCAGTGTCAAAGTCTTCTTGTTAGCGAAGCCCCTGGCTCCCTGAGATAGAAAGACATCACGATGTGATGGTCACTTTTTGCAAACTCAACACAAGCTGGGGTCATCTGGGAGGAGGAATATGAGTTGAGGAAATACATTCATAAGACTGGCCTGGATATATTTGTTTCTTTCTTTCTTTTTTTTTTTAATTAATAATTGGTGTGGGAGGGCCAAACACACTGTGGGTTGTGATATCCCTAGATAGATGGTCCCAGATTGTATGAGAAAGCAGGCTGAGCAAGCCATGAGGAGCAAGCAAATAGGCAGTATCCCTCCATAGCCTCTGCATCAGTTCCTGCCTTCAGGCTCCTGCCCTGGCTTCCCTTCATGACAGCCTACGAGCTGTAAGATAAAATAACCCCTTCCTCCCCAGGCTGTTTTTAGTATGTATTACAGCAATAGAAAGCCAAGTGAGACGCTATCCTCTGGTTTGGTGCTCTTGACATGGACAGCTACATTCTGTCTTTTGCCCACCACCCCAAGTTTGGTTTCTTGGAAATCAAACTTGCCAATGGTATGGGAGTGCTTGTGCTGCAGAGGGCTTTGTTACTAGATCTTCAGACCAAATTTTCCTGTCCTTGTCACTTTCCAAGGAGCAATGGGCCTTGTCTTGTCCTTGGCAGCAACAACCACTGCCTTAAGCTCCCAGTTCCTGAAGCTCATCTGTTTGGTCCCAGACAACCTAACAACAGGACCTTCATGGAAGGATGCTGAGAGCCAAACCTCTAGGCTTCAAGGGGCTGATTCCAACCTGCTTCCAACTAATTGCAAAGCCATTCTCATACCAGCCAATATGTTTTCTGCAATGTGAGGTCAAAGTCAGGTTGTCCTGTTCTGTGAATAATGAATTCTAAGTAATATTAATAGTTGAGTGAAGCTGATGCTCCCGTAGACATGTCAGCCTGTCTCTGCTGTCACGCTCATCTCACTGAGAGTGTGCGGAGACAAAGTCCCCTCCCCAGCTCAGACTTAATACAGTGCAGGCGAGCACTTCCTTCTCACTTCTCACAGACATCTGAGATTGATTTCAGAGGCTGAGCGCTCAAATTAGACAGTTATGGAGATAAACTCAAAGATGAAGTTACCCTGTTGAGGCTCAGAGAACAACTGTTGAAAAACTCTCTCTGTGTGTATGTGTGTCCATAGTTCTCAGTGTGTCTGTGTATGTGTGTGTTTGTGTGTCTGTGTGTGTTATTCATAAATGTCTTTGTGTGTCCTTGTATGTGTGTGTGTCCATGTGTCTGTGTCCATAGGTCTTTCTGTGTGTGTGTGTGTGCCCATAGGTCTATGTGTGTGGCATGTATGTGTGTGTTTGTGTGTCTGTCTGTGTGTGTTGTTCATAAGTGTCTGTGTGTGTCCATGTATGTGTCTGTGTCCATGTGTCTGTGTCCATAGATCTCTCTGTGTGTATGTCCATGTGTGTGTCCATGTATGTGTCTGTGTGTGTTTGTCTGTGGGTCTGTATGCATGCCTGTGTGTCTGTGTGCATGCCCATAGATCTCTGTCTCTGTCTCTGTCTCTGTCTCTGTCTCTCTCTCTCTCTCTCTCTCTCTTTCTCTCTCTCTGTGTGTATGTGTGTGCTGTGTGTTTGTTTGCCCATAGATCTCTGGTGTGTGTCTATCTGTGTTGTGTATGTATGTATGTGTGTATGTGTGTATGTGTGTGTGCCCATAGGTCTCTGTGTGTGTATGTGTGTGTGTATATATGTATGTTTGCCCATAGGTTTGTGTGTGTGTGTGTGTGTGTGTGTGTGTGTGTGTGTGTGTGTGCCCATTCTGTAGAGACGGCTCCCCATCCAGCTTGTTGTTTTCTGGAATCTTTAAACTCAAAATAAAGAAATACAGGTTCTCATGCCCACCTGTGAAGGTCGTAAGTTTTTTTTTTAGCATCTTCTCAAATCCAGAATAAATGGGCTGCATGAGTGTGACAGGGACACTGAGGCTGCACGGAGGGGGGTGGGGCTGATCCCTCCACTTTGGATGTCATTGTATTGCATGCTGGTCACTCCCCTTCTACCTGCTGCCTGGAGACATAGTGATTCGTAAATGCTTTGGATGATGCAAGATAACATTTCATTTAAAAGGTACTTTCTTACAAACATTAAAAGCAAAAAAAAATTATCTTTATTAGATTAACAAAACAGAACAAAACAGAGTCTCTGAATAAATGCACACTTGGCAGCAGAGTCTTCATATAAAATATGAGGCAATAAGAATGAAAAGTTACATCACAGAAATTTCTGTGACTTATTCTTCTTTCTGTATCTACTAAATGAGCATGGCCAGAACTGCTTCCTGGAGCCTGCCCTCTTGACGCCAGACCTTGAACAAACCTGTAAACTGCTCCATCAGGCCAAAGGGATGGAAAGAGAAGATTCCAGTCTTCAATGAATAGTGCTTCAGTCCCTGATACTTCCAGTCACTTCTGGTGAGGGAACAGTCTTTGTTTTTGAAGGTGGAGACATGGGATGATGGGAAAGAGTTCAAATCTAACTTTGTATTTCCACGTCTGAGCAAGCCCTCGTTGGATTGGCTCACGTTTCCTGAGATGCATGGTTTACCTAACAATTCTTTACATCTCCTAGGAGGCTTAACTACTGTGATTGATGACAGAGAGATCGAAGGTTCAGTTGAGTGACAGACCATGAGTGTGAGTGTATTCTAGATCAATGAGCCCGCTGGCAAATATGGCTGTGGAGTCACACTGTAGGTACGGTACTACAAGGTTCCTGCAGATTTTAGATGACAGTGATAGAGGATTTGGGAAGGCAGATCATCCACACTTTGACTTTACACTCTTCTGGATTATCGTTACTATCACCTAACTCCATCAGGTGGAGTTAGGTAAACCAACCCATGTCCATGACCAAGTAAAGTTTTAGTGGCACGTGCAACAGATCCTCAGCTCTGGTGTCCTGGGGATGTACAGAAGAGCATAGCTCAGGATGCAGCCCCCAAAGTCTCCACCTGGTGTCACTGAATCAGTCACAGCCAGAATCTGTCTGGCTTAGAGGGTAAAAGTGCTAGCTGCTCAAACCTGGTACCAAGATCCCAGCTGGAGATCTGAACTCTCCACCCTCAAATCATCCTGTGACCTCTACATGGGCTCATGCATGCTTGCAATAATGAATAAAATAAAATAAAATAAAATAAAATAATTAGCATTTATAACATTGAAAGAGACTATTAATGGACTAAAGAGACAGCCACAGTGTAGGGCAAATGCTTTGCCAGATTCTTATCTGACAGAGGATTTAATATCCAGAATACATAAAACACGGGAGAAAATGGAAGAAGACACTAATGCCATCAGTGGACAGGCACATGACAAAAGATCACAGGATGGGACAGACCATTGGAAGAGAGAGCCTGAGATGCTACTTTAACATTCTTACCTTCCTAAGTAGGATGGTGCCCTATAGGAAGAGGACCAACCCTCTGCCTTGGGGCTCAGCCTCTTGAAACACCTGGGATTCCTGCTGATGACATCAAAGTGAGCATCCTATGGGGAGGGGATGTTCTCATGCAAAACTAGATCGTGGAACATTGCAGGTGTGTATGTATGTGTGTGTGTAAAGACGTGCATATATACCCATGTCAGAGTCTAAGGGTACCTATGCACACGTGCCCTAAATATACCTAAATATACATACATGCATGCAGAACATGTGCAGGTTCCTCAGGCTTTCTCTAGTTTTCTTTCTTCTTGGAGGTTTTTTTTTTTTTTTTTTTTTTTTTTCAGTTGGGACAAGGTTGTTTTTGGTGTATAGACTCTGGCTGGGCTTGTGAGTCATAGCAGACAAACCCTCTTCATCGGGAGTCTGTATTTACTCACTCTGCATGGAGTAAATGCAAGATGAAATCCATGTTAATTCCACGAGCTCTGCTTGCGGGCGTCAGGGAATGCAGTTAACATACTTTTATCTCCTTAAGATAAACATATGTAAAAACTCTACCCAAGACCCCCAAATTTGCTCATTAAGACAGTTTCCAATTGGAAACACAGAAGCCACCCATGGCAGATGGAGCTTGGTGAGGGGTGGTGGGTGGTAGCTAGGGACACAGATGTGAGACATGGGCGATCCGGTTGTTTATCTGTGGCCCGGGCCACAGACCGTAGGTGTGGGGATGCACGTGAGGAGGAAGAGAATGAAGGGCCTGTTGATAAAGAGATAATCGTTGTTGGCAACAGGGGTTCAGTGCTGCCTCCACAGGTCATGTTGAAGTCTAACAAGAGGGACATTGCTCTCAGCATCCAACCCTGTCAGGTCCCTGAGTCTCATCTTTGCCATCTCCAGGAACAAATGGAGGGGAAGTATCTCAGCCATTACTAAGTTCTGTAATCGAAGTGTTCAGATAGGTACTGAGCAGGGAGATGCCATCCTCCAAAACATCATGCTGTCTTTGCTGAATCTGTTCATGACTCACTACCAAGCTCTCAAACTTATGTCTATAAAACACACACACACACAAAGACACAGCTTGATTCATTTCTCAAGTTTTAATTCCATTCAATAAAAACATCTTCCTCGTCCCCCCTTCCCCTGTGATGAGTACCTTATTTAAAAAATGTGTTTCAGGAAATACAACCCTACTAAAATCAAGAACGTGAATCATGAAAGGAAAATCATTCCACCAGCCTGTCTTCAAGAGTCTACACTGCATTCACCTTGAGGAATACGGTCGCCTTGTTCCACCTGTGGTGGTTTGAAAGAAAATGGCACCCCTTGGCTCACAGGGAGGAGCACGATTACATGGTATGGCCTTGTCGAAGCAAGTGTGTCACTGAGTGTGGGATTTGATGTTTCAGATGTTCAAGCCAGGCACACTGTGACACACTCTCTTCATGCTGTCTGCCGATCTGGATGTAGAACTCTCAGCTACCTCTCCAGCATCAAGTCTCCCTACATGCCACCATGCTTCTTCTCACCATGCCAATAATGGACTAAACCTCTGAACTGTAAGCCAGCCTCAATTAAATGCTTTCTTTTATAAGAATTGCCATGGTCATGGTGTCTGTTCACAGCAATAGAAACACCAACTAAGAGAAGCATTTTGTCTTAATGGCTGGAACACAGTATATGTTCAAACTTGTATGTTGACAATGTTCAGACGGCATCTGGACTTACCTTAGCAGATGTTATGATTAGTGAAGTGAAAAAAGTTGTAAAGGAAGGTGAAGCTGTATGTGTCTTCTGTATGTGTCCAGCGGATTTTGCTCCTTAATCTCTTTATAGGACATTAAAGTTGACCAGTCCTGGAAGGCCATACCACATAAAGGGCCAGCCATGTGAACCCAAGACAACCACACTTCAAACACCAGGAATCAAACATAATTATCTGTCATATAAATTGAGTAATATAGTTAGTTGGAAACTTTATGTTTGAAAGACCTTGGGTGAGTTGACTTTTTAAACTACAAATTTTATGTAAGCTTAAATACAAACTAGATATTTGTGATTTATGAGAGATTTAGTGCCCAAATTGCAGTGTACTAAAATTTCAATATATGTTAGACTTTGAAGTCAGAGTGTTAGAGCATAGACACTTTATTAACTTATTAATGGATATATCAACTGCATGCTGCATAGCTTATATTTCAGATTTACCAAGTTACAAAAACTGTATCATAAGATTAATCTTGCAGGCTTTATCTTACTCGTTGTGACCATTAGGAACCTGTAAGCTATCTGCGTGGTTTACTTTGTATTTCTTTTGCACAGGGTCATCTTCTGAAGCACAGGGCAGGGACAGCCTTGTGTCATCCTGGTTGAATAGAAGCCAGGAACACAAGTTTGAATTCATCCTCTGGAAATCCCAGAATAAATGAAAAAAAAATCACCAAATAAATGAAGAAGGTGACTGAATCTAGGAATTAGCAATTCCTAGAACACTCCTGAAATATATCTGATCAAATAGCTCTTGGCCTGGCTCAAAATCAGCTCTTGTAGTCTGATTTGTAATGGAGTTTGCACCTTCTAAACCCAATTCACAAATTCTCTAATCATTTGGCCCCATGAAAAAGTTTATGTACGTTTATACATACAAGTGCATGTATTGTAAATTTTTTGAGACAAGGTCTCACTATATATTTCAAGGTGACATGGAGCTCAAGGTCATGACCCTGTGTTAGCCTCCCCAGTACCAAGATTGACAGATGCCCACCACCATGCTTGGTGGAACAATTTTTATTGGTATATCTTCTTGTATTTTATAGCATACGTGTATGTGCCTGCTTGCACATGTGCAACACATGTGTGCCTGCTGCACACAGAGGCCGGAAAAGAGCCCAGTGCCACTAGAACTGAAGCTACCCTGTGGTTATGGATTACCACCAGGTACTAGGACAGAGTCTGAAAGAGTCTCTGGGGCCTTGGCTTATATGTTTTTGCCTATGATTCTGGTTTTCATAATGAGATTTTCACACTCAATTTCATTACTCAATTTATATGACAAATAGTACTGTGGGTAACAGCCTTTGACCATGACCTGTTCCCACACTGTGCTTTGACTTTCCTTTCCCTCCTCTTAGTCCCTGTGATCTTCTGCAGTCTCGCGCCTACCTAACCAATAGAAGGTTCTCAGTGGAGGATGGAAGGTAGGACTTCCTGTCTACCTCTCCTGTTCCTCTATGAACTCTGAGAATAATCTCTACCCACTGCTCCTGTGTAGGAGGAATGGAAGGCCCCGCTAACAAGGCGGTAGCCACTTCCTCTTAAACATCGGTATACAGGGAGTGGGGCTGCGCAGCCAGGGAGGCAATTTCTGCATGAGGTCCAAACTGAAGCCTGCCTGGGAGCCTAGAGATTGGTGATGCAGATAATGACAGCCAATCAGGAGCCGCCACTTGGAGGCCATGCTTGCTTTGGACCAATGGGACATGGGTGGGGGGTATAAAGGTGCTCCCCCGAGAATTAACAAAGGAGCTTGCTGCTGCATTCCAATCTGCTCCCATGTGCCTTCTCACCTACTGTCCCCAATGAGGGACGCCAGACAGGACAGAGGACTGAGGCAACACTCCTAGACCTTATCAGCACCAGGTATCATTCTGTTTGCAGGAGTCTGGACCCAGGCTTTTCCTTAATGCTCACAAGAGGGAACGTCAGCTCAGCCCGCTCTGTTTCTCTTTCATGTGTCAATGTTTGCACAGTTAATTGTTCTACCTCATATTATCTTTTTGAAACCTAGAATGCTGCCTTGTTTTCCTAATGGAAAATTGATGTGTATAAACATATATATATATATATATATATATATATATATATATATATATGCTAGCCTGTGTCACAGTTCACAGGTAGAGGTCAAAGGGCCAGCTGTAGAGATACACCACATAGGTTCCAGGGCTGCAGCTCAAGCCATCAGGATTGGTGCTAGGCAACCTCACAACCCTTTAGATGTTGACTTGAATTAGATCTCTTGCATTTAGAAAGGCAAAGTGTCTAAGTAAAGCACATATCCCAGAGCATATGGGTGGATCAAACTGGACTTGATGGGCTATGGAGGACAAGCCATAGGAGGAGGAAGGTGAAGGGAGGGGAAGGTGAAGGGAGGGGAAGGATGGGGAAAAGGAAAGAAGAAACAATGTCCATTAGGGGAGAGAAGTATATCTGGTGGGGTGGGAAAAGGATGAATGTGATTGAAATACAACGTATGTAGTTTACAAAGGACTAATAAAACTCAAATTAAAGATAGTAACATAGAAAACATACCTCCAACAGGCCAAATTCCATAATAACATGAAAACACGCTGTAATAAACAGATTATAATTAAAAACTGTGAGGCACAGATAACACAACTTTTAAGTTAATAACTAATGGCTCACCCTAAAAAACAAGAACGATGAAAGTCAATAGCTCGGAATTCAAACGACGTAACATGAAATAAGTCATTTTTTTAAAAAAAAAAAATCATTAAAACTCAGAAAGGGAGAAATAATAAAAACAGAAATAAAAATAGCACAATGAGATGACAGAAACAATAAAGGAACCTACACTGTCGGGACAGCGATTGACAGGGAATCATCCTGTGTGGTAATTTCACTCAAAGAAACAGTAGGAACAGAGAAGGACTAATGACAGGACAGGGGACACTGCAGAGAACCGGCCTGGTGACAGGACAGGGGACCACAGAGAAGGGGCTGGGAGCCTAGCAGGACAGGGAGGCCAACCCTGGGGCTGCGCATGCAGAGAACTGCCCAGACAAATGAAATCTGTTTAACACATTCAAGCTCAGTGGGAAAACCCCAACAGAAACAGATCAATGAGATCCGTAGCTGGAACAGCCTCTCTCTTTAAGGTGGAGAATGAAGGAGCCAATCTCCTGTTGATTTTTGCTCCCAGTTCAACAAAATAGCCAATACAGTTTCTCGGCTTCCTCCCAGTTGGTCAGCGGGAAGAAAAAGAGAGCAACTCAAATTGAGAGTTTTCAGCCTGAAACAGCTTTTGACACCAAAGTCAGAGACAGAAGCTCTCGAGGGACATCGCCAGCAATTTCAGTTATGGATACAAAAGGGTGTAAATAAAATAATCCGAAATGAAATGTTAAAAAAAAGTTAAGCAATTATAGAAAAATCAACTCAAAATAAAACAAGGAATGCATGGATAATTTAAAACTGGAAGACAAATTAATATACTTTACCATATAAACAGAACAAGAAAATGAAACCATATTGATAAAATTTATTCAATATATATCTCATCCATATCAAAATGGATGAAATTTAAATACCTGATGAAGTTCACACTGTTGGTATCAGGCTCCCAACCCAGTGATGTCACTTCTAGGCGACTCCCACATCGTTGCCAAGGCAACAGCTGCACACTCCCAGAATCCACCTGGCTACCTCACCTTTACCTGGGAGATACTATGTAACCGCCCATATATAAAACAGGCAGGACCCCCCCCCCCCGACTCACTCTCTTATCTCTTCCATCTTCCTCTCCCCACCTTTGCCCTTTCCCTGAATAAACCTCCTTCCCCCCTTGGAACCGCGTGGTCTGGAGTGGTCTATTCTGCACAGCAGTCAGATTTCTTACATCTTACACACACTTCTCCCATAATTAATAAATATATAAAATCTCCTGTTTACACATTGCATATTTTATATTAATATATTATAATATTATATTATTAGCATTTATGTTATGATATGTATACATTATAAATTACATTATATATAGTGTATTATCAGTAGGGTGCACTTGACAAAATTCAGACCTATCCTTTTCAAAATGATCTCTTCATAAATGAGAGGCTAAAAGTTAGTTTAAATTTCAAAATCCAACTATATGTTAACTCATACAATATCTTAAGTGTAAAAGTCATAAAAAAAAAAACAAAAAAAACCCAAGTGACTCTCATGTCACTGCTTAAGCAAATGGGTGCTGAGCCAGCTCGGACAGGGAAGCAAGATGAATAAATAAAGGCAGAGGTTTTAAGGGAAGCGACCGAATTGTTGTATTAATGAGATTAATGAGGCTTCCTGTGAGCGTACAGTTACAAGCCCACGTTATTCAGCTGTATTTTTATAGGGCCATGACTAGAAAAGGCTTGTTTAAGGTACTGGTTAAGCAGCAGCAAAAAATGCAGCCTTAGCAGACTTTGTCATCTCACAGAGATCTCTCCATTGTATCTTGCTTCGGGCAGGAGATGTGTCTCTGGGGGATGCGAGAGGCTTGGTCTGCTCTGAGGCACCATGAAAGAGCTGAAGTCAGAGAACAAGAGGACTCCTAGGGGAAACGGGAGCATTCCATCAATGCAAAAAAAGTTCAGGGAAATCGTGAAGTGGAAAAGAGACGTTGTGGGAGTTGGGGCATTGGGGCAGTGGGGAGTTGGGGTAGTGGGGCAGTGGGGCAGTGGGACAGTGGGGAGTTGGGGTAGTGGGGCAGTAGGACAGCTGCTTGGTTCCTATGCTGTCACCCTAAGCTTGGAGCTGCCCACTACCCTGAAGCAGATGTTGCTGGTGCTGGCCCCTTGCATGTGCAAACTGGTTCAGAGAATCCCCTGAGCTACCGGGAGGTGACCACACTCCTAACACTGTCCCCCACCCCCACCCCAGTGGCTTTGCAAAGTGTTCTCCCCAAGTCGATTGGCTTGACTTGAGTCAGATTCCAAGCCACTGTGGAGGAAAATCAACCCCTAGAGCAATGGAAGCCGTGACTCCACACAGGCTAGGAAAGTAGGCAGTCAGATCTTGCCTTGAATGGAGTGAGCCCCTAGGGATAGGAATGGACACTCCTGTGGATGCTTCACCAACAAGCCTGGAGCACCAGCAAGGTGAGATCAGTGAACAGCTTTGCAGAGTGTAGGGACAATTTCAGCAGTGATCCTGGTGTGAGCCTTTTGGGAGCCTGTGGCTTGTTGGGTCCTAGAGGCAGCCAGTGCTGTGTTAAGCATATGGCAGGAGGTGGCTGTCTATGTAACACGGGTTTTCCTAAAAAGGTTCAAGGGTTTCCTCTGAGGACAAGCGGCAACAGTCCTGGGGTCTGAGAAGCCAGTGGGTGTCTGCTTAAGAGACCAGGCCCCAGGAAAAGAAAAAGAAAGGCAGCAGCGTGTGCACGCGCGTGCGCCTGTGTGTTTGAGGGGGAGGAGTGAAGCGGGGAGGGATATGTGTGTGGGGGGAGATAAGGGGGTAGGTATGGGGGGGGGGCAGAGGAAGCCTAGAGGGTGTTTACAGGAAAGGCATGGTAAGGCCAGGCAGCCCACATGACCTGCCTTTGATCCTTAATCCAGCTTCAGGTGGGTGCGCAGAGCCAGACAGCGCTAATCAGGCCTACAGAAGCTGTAGAAGTAGCCTGGGAAGCTAAGTGGGGCAGGGTGGGAAGAAAGAAAGAAGAAAGAGATTAAGACACTGGGAAAAGGAGTCTCTGGTAGGATAAAATTACCAGGCCGGACAGAAGGGGGCAGGGCAGCAGAGGTGGCCACACCCAGGAGTCCGCCCTGGCCTCCAGCTTCCTCCAAGGACTACTGGATCAGCTGGAGGCAGCTGGAGACTTGAGCCGGGAGAGACACTGCGCCTGCCTGCTCCCTGTGAGAGGCAGAGTGGGCCTAGGTATGGGGTCTTTGGAATACAAACAATCTAGAACTCACTACGTGAGAAGGAGGCCGCTTGCCCTTTATTTCTGGAAATGAGCCTCCAACAACAGGAGCCCCAAATCCACCTGGTCAAAGCTGGAGTGTTGGCCCTGGAAGTTTAAGGAACACCTTTAAAATACGTGTATCACACCGACACATAAATAAATGCCTTTTTCTCCAGACAAAAAGAATAAATAACGAAAGGGGGGGGGGGAATGAAATGATGGTCGCCCTGGATTTATGCTGCCACACAAGCTTGGATGCCGATCACTTATCTGAATAATTAAGCGGTATCAGCCAGCAAACAGATCGCAGAAACCTGATATTAATCCATCCCTCTTAATGGCAACCGGGGCTGTGGTGGGAGCTCAGGCGAGACTCTCTAATCCCCTCCAGCCTGCGTTCTGCCACCAGAACCCAGCCTGGCTTTCCAGAGAGGCCAAGACATGCCACTGGCAGCTTAAGCCTCAGGCTGGGTCTGGATGTAAAGCATGTTGCAGATTTGAAAGGCGCCAAGAGGCCTTCAGCCTCCTCTGGAGGGAAGAAGGGGACGGGGGATCCTGGTCTGTGTCAACAGGCAGCGGGAGAGGGGGCTCTCTCTCCCTGAAGTTTGGGTTGATAAGGAAGGTGGCATTTGGCCATCTGCATGAAACCCGGCTGGAATCTGATCTGGTTCTCCACCTTTCTCATTGGCCCTTTGCTCTGGTTCCTCCCGTAGGGTGGGATTTCCGGCTGTGTTTGGGTTTCCAGAAAGAAAACACTGGTTTGCTATTCAGTGAAGTCTATCTCTTATGTATGTGTATGTACAGGAGTCGATGTTTATGTGTGATCAGGTATGTTTGGATGCTGGTATGCATGCAAGACTGGGTCCGAGAGGGTACATGTGTGATTGTCAGAGACCAATGTCGTGTATTTGCCCCTCAGGAATCAACCGCTTTGATTTTGGAGACAGTCTCCCTTAGGCCTAGAGCTCACCAACTAGTGTAAGCTGGCTGGCTGGCAAATTCCTGCTGGTAAGTTGCTTGTCTACAGTCCTCTAATGCACCGTGGCAAGCAGCTTCATTTCCTGTTATGTGGGTGTGGCAACCATATGCAGATGAGGCTACATGCACCCAAGTGTGCGCTTAGAGGCCAGAGGATGTCAGATGTCCTGGTCTGTTGCTTAGCCTCATGCCCTGAGACAGGGTATTTCACAAAAACTGGTCCTTATTGTTTTTTTCAGCAAGGATGGACAACAAGATTTAGCAATCCTCCTGCCTCATTTCCTTCCAGCTCAGGGGTTACGTGTGCCAGGACCCATGCCAGGTTTGTGCCTGACTGTCACGAATCTAACTCAGCTTCTCATAATTGGGGGGGCAAGCACTTTACTGACTGAACCATCTTCCCAGCCCCAGAGACATTTATTCTTCCAGCCTGGGGGCCTCCAGAAAAAGAGGAAGCAGAAAAACAGGCTCTCTAGGCCTTGGGCCATTTGGGTGAAAAACTGGTGGCATCGGTGGATGGTTGGACCCCAGGCTGTTATTGTTCCAGTCACCTGGTATTCTGCCTCCAGTTCATTCTCTGGCTGACTTTGCTACCCCAACTTCTACCAACTGCTTTCCTCTAGAGGAGTTCTGACTGGTTTATCTGGACCGTGTTCATGAAGAAGATAAACAGTCTGTAGTCATTTCAGGGGTCCCTCATTGGCCAGTCTGTGGCTGGTGACCTCTGGATCACATCCGCCCACAAATGTCAATCATTTTTGCTGAAGTGAATTGAGCGCTCACTAGACAGAGTGGCTCCAGAGAGCACTGGCGACCTGCACATGTGCAGAGCATCAGGTTTTCTTGCTGGTGTGGTTTGAGTCCGCCGCTGGCTCACCACTGCAAGGAATGGATCATTCCTGGTTCCCCCTGTGATGACTTCAATGACCAGTTGGCGCCTCGATCACCCCTATAGAGAGTACAATGCCATCCCCGGAAAGAGTGAAGTGCAGAATGTGGGTTGCTGAGGTTGCCAGAAACTGGAAGTTCCGTCTCACTCCCGTGGAGCTGGGTGACTTCTTGTTCAAGGTGTGTTCTCTGGCAACTTCTCCATGGTAGGAATGCATTGGTGCTGCTGGGCTCTCTGCCTGGACAGATGGCTCTTCATGGCTCAAAGACCATGGGACGAATGGGGCTGGGATGTAGCCTGGAGAGTGTTTATGAAGAGAGAGAAGAGAGGGCATTTGGGGGTAAGGCCTGGAGGTCCAGAAGAGCTGCTGCAAGAGGCAGAAATGAACCCTGCAATACTGTACACAAGGGCAGCTTCCATGGGGACTTCCCACCCATCAGTTCACCGCTCCCCACAGCTGGACACTGCAAATAACAAGGAAGGCTAGAGTATGGAGTTAGGGACATGGGATGAACTTGCTGTCACCTGGAGGTTAAGGGGACACAAGACTACAGAGTGATTAGAGCATCAGCACTGGTCAGGTCCTCATCTAAGGCTTCCACCACAAACTCCAAGTCCATGTGTGTCTTCACATGGTTCAACCTGCCCAAGCTATGTGGCTTCTACATATGACCCCAGCATTGCAGAGTGATCAGCCTGAAAACCGTGTGTGTGTGTGTGTGTGTGTGTATATATCAACAGCATATATGTGCACAAACATATCACAGAGACATAGACATACACATGCACACACATTCACATGCATGCACACAGATACATGCATACACATACACAGATAGACACACACATTCACACACATATACACACAGACACAGACACACACATTCATACACACATACACACAGACACACACATGCCCACAGACATATACATACACATACATATGCACAAAGACACACACTTGCTCACACATGCACATATACCCATGCATACATGCACATAGACATAGACAGATACAAATGCACACACACATATTCTTGCACATATACTTGCACACACACATGCACACGGACATACGTGCACACACATACACATGCACACACACAGACACATACATGCACACAGATATAAACACAGATACACACATGCACACATACATGTGAGAGCATGCGCACACACACACACACACACACACACACACACACACACAGTGCCAAATGGGAGTCAGATCG